>NW_013666200.1:170786-179931 GCF_000517525.1 Limulus polyphemus | reverse complement strand
ATGGAGCTTTAAAGCCTTCCTTATGATAAAAGAGCCAAACAGTTCCATATTTTTTCTCTTGATATATTTATAAAAGTGATGTTAAACAATGTTCTTGAGTATACAATAATATATACTAGAAATAATCTCACGCTTATTATGGAGCTTTAAAGCCTTCTTTATGATAAAAGAGCCAAACAGTTCCTTATTTTTCTCTTGATATATTTATAAAAGTGATGTTAAACAATGTTCTTGAGTATACAATAATATATAGTAGAAATAATCTTACGCTTAATATGGGGCTTTAAAGCCTTCTTTATGATAAAAGAGCCAAACAGTTCCTTATTTTTCTCGGACTTTCCCAAATATTGTCTCAACAATTCCCTTGTTTGTTTTTTCTGAAAAAAACTGTAAATAATTGTGCTTCCCAAACTTTTTTTTCTTATCAGCTCAGAGTTTATTACTTTAGGTCAATAAAACGACTTCTACTCAGTTACTACTACAAGTTACTGCTTGTTGAATCTGTCTAACCAATTTCGTCTTACAACTATTAAAGCAAACAAATTCTAGTCAAGATGAATTTTCCAGTGTACATAAAGATATTAATTCGATTTTCATAGAATATTTATGCAAAGTTCGTCCACACAACCAACTAGGTCAATTCTAGATTAAAATAAAAAAGTAGAAATAATCACTTTTTGAATGAAAAAAAAAACAGGTGGAGAACTAGTCAGATTTTTCACACTCACAATTATTTAATTACATTTTAAAGTAAAACAGGCCAATGACGGTTTTCCCCATTATAAAAAAAAATATTCTTTTTTGTAATTTGCATAGGTTAATAACTTACCACAGCCACCAGTTGCATCAGGTTTATCGCAGGTTTGAAGAAAAGCGTTGAAGTGGAGACCAGATGGACACTTTTTGCGAAAAGACAAACCGGTATAACAGAAGTAAAACCTTTCACAGTCTTTGGGGTCAGGAAACAAACCACATGGCTCGGGACATCTGAAACAAATGGGTTCTGGTGGAAGTGTCGGTGGTACAGTCGAAATGACTCTTGAAACTGTTGTCGTTTCTTGAACTGTAGTTGTAGTATCTGTTTGAAGAAGTAACAGATTCTTTCACTATCTCCCTCACTTAAACATAAAATATCGACCTAAGAATTAAAGGAGGAACCAAACACCAATACTTTCTATAATTATGAGTTATACTCTGTACAGTAAATTATTTATCCATCTATTACAGTCATAAGTTAGTCGTTAAACTGCTCGGTTGAGCAATCTTTTAACACTAACAAAATTAGTATTATTTTCAGTGCAAATACACTGAGTATTGACGAAGAAATCTCCAGGGCAATTAATAAACTTACAAACTTTTGGCTTCTCACAGTCAACATTTTCCTCAAAGTCACAGTTCTCTATCTTGGGGTTGAACAACAGACCAGGGGAACAGCGGTCTTTGTAAGATTTTCCGTTTTCACACCGGGTGAAGGCTGCACAGTCCTTGTCGTCAGGGATAAAACAACATTCACACAGGTCACATGTTCCGTCAGGTTTAGAAGGTTTTGTTGGTACAATTCCTGGAAATAAGGAGTTGTTATTCTCCACATATCCATGTGAAAAACAAGTAACAATTTGATTGTCAATTCTTTCCTCTGATGGTTTTTTGAGTTAATGTAATAAAGACAAGTATGAATGGCTCCCAATAAGGTGAATAACTTTAACTGAGTATTAACGTATTCGTGACTAGATTTGCTGATGGAACTGAATAATCCAATCCGTTCATAGCACCTTGTTCTTGTAACTGGTCAACGGATAACCTTAAGATTATTTTTTAAACTATACTTGTTTCCAACAATGGAAACGTAATCATGACATTTTACTGTTAATTCCTCAGTTAGATGCAATAATTGTCTATTTATGTTATATAATATATATATATAAAACATGGGATCTTCTGACTGCTACGGTTAAAGAAAGGCTGTTTCATGAGTTTAAAATAAAGAATTGAGGAAACATGGGTGCTAGAATTAGTTGGACAACTACACATTGTTAATTTTGTCCTACTGAATTAATAAGTTTAAAAGTGTGGCCACGTAAAATAAATTATACCACTTCAACTTCTCCGCCTTCAGTTATAAACTCTACTATTTTGATACGTCTTACTACCAACTAAGCTGAGTAGGTAAAAGTGGAGATTTATGTTATAAGTCAAGAATGATTTGGTAATGTTATGTGACGTTCTTGTTTTTCTTGTATATTTTTATCATTACCTTAAATCAACAACGGCTCAAGTGCTACTAAATCCTGAAACTTTGTAAGAAAGCATGTTATACTTATATTGTTAAACAGATGTTTAAGAGGCTTACCATGACACCCGTCTTTGTTTGGCCAATCACAGACCTTTATTGCCGGGTCAAAATGAAGTTTACTGGGGCAGTTCATCACATATGGCATCCAATGAGAGCACTTAATGAATTTCCCACAGTCTTTGGGGTGAGGAAAGAGACCAAACTCTGAAGTACAATTGTAATTCGGGTCTTTCGGTTTATCTTCACAGATAACATTTTCTGGTAGATCACAGTTTTCCACATCTTTATTAAAGAGTAAACTACCAGGACATCTACCACGGTAGGCGATGCCTCCTTCACATCGAATGTAGGCGGCACAGTCTCCCTTTACAGGTAAAAAGCAGCAGTCACAGTCACAGGTTACTTTATCATCAGGTATCTCTGGCTCTGGTTCAGGTTCTGTGGTGTTGCTTCCTATAAGTTGAAAATTTACTGGGTAAAAATAACAGAATTGTGTCACCTAGCAGGAATTTCTTCTCCGTAAAATTATCTGACGGTTAACGAATAAAATCCTTTAAAACTACACTCATTGAATTGAAATGTTTTGTTTGTTTTTTAATTTCCCGCAAAGCTACACGAGGGCTATCTGCGCCAGCCGTTTCCAATTTAGTAGTGTAAGACTAGAGGGAAGACAGTGGGATTGACCGTCACATTATAACGCCCCCACGGCTGAAAGAGCGAGCATGTTTGGTGGGACGGGGATTCGAACTTGCGACCCGCAGATTGCGAGTCGAGTGCCCTAACCACCTGGCCATGCCGGGCCACGGGTTGAAATGTAAATGACAGAATTGTTATAATAAAAATAGCGACTTGATAAAACATAGAGGGCGAGCAGTCAAATAGAGATACTTTTGAATAGAAAAAAAAGAGTTTAATTATTGTTAAATTCACGTGTGAAATGACGTAATAAATATTAAGTTTATCAGGAATTCCTGTAGTTTATCAGGAATTGGGAAAATCCTAATTATCAACATTATAAGAAAAATCTAAATAAAATCTTCGAACATGCCTAGGTGTTGTTAATAATATATCGTGTTTCTTATAGATTAAACTAGTGTTTCCCACTAACTTACCACAGCCTGTATTCCATGGCCAATCACAGACTCTGAGTCTTGGGTTAAAGTGAAGAATACTTGGACATTCCTTGATGTGATGAATATTTTTGGAGCAATGGATAAAGAGGTTGCATTTAGTGGGATGAGGAAAGAGACCGGACGGTTTCTTGCAGTAGTTACCAGGTGGCACTGTTGGCTTATCATCACAGTCCTTGTCACACGTTCGGTTACAGTTTACATTCTTAGCATAATCACAGTTCTCGGTCTTAGGGCTGAAAAGAAGTCCTCCAGAACACTGTTCGTTAATGGCATGGCCATTGACACAAAGCGTAAACTTGCTACAGTCGTTAGGGTCAGCAATAGCACAGCAATAACACGGACACTCTTTCTTGGCTGGATAGACAATGAGAGGCTTGATGACCTTTTCTAGAAGAGTAAACAGAAATGCTCAATCTAATAAGTGTCTGTTTTGACAAACACCAATTAGTTCATTTGGTGATTAACCAAAGAACCGAAGAACCAAAAATGTAGAGTGTGCTTGAGAAATCGGATAAAACTAAAGATTAATGTATTAGTTATGGAATATGATGGACGCACTTATGAACACATTGCACATTATTCCATTTTATGGGTCAGTCATGAGTATTTTCGCTCATATTTTACAATTTTCACCATATTTTGTATTCTTATCATCGTGTATGTTTTTGTTGTTTTTTTTCTTCTGTAACTCTAATTGTACTACTATCATAATTATGTTTCAATATTACTACCAGTAACGTTTATTCCTAGAATGCTTACCTATGGTTTAAAAGACACATGAACTGCTTGTTTCACTACTCATAACAGGATCCTTATGTTTAAAATCACTTAATCTCTAGCTAATACATACGTAAACAGTGCAAATTAAACAATAAAAATTCGAATTTTCCGAAACCGGTCTAACTTAGCGTTATGTTAGACAGCTTGTCTGGCGTAATATTGAGTAGGATAAATTAATAACATTATCATTACTTGTTCCTTAAATACCTATATAAATACATATTACTTGTGGTGAAGAAAGGACAAGTAATGTACAAAAAACTTGAATTCAACTGTTAAATATCAATACTGAGAGTTACCAAACAGGATTTCGGCGAGTATTAAATTTCCGACTGTTAGAATAATAAAATTAATTTCTTATTTTCCCGCGGGCCAAATTAACTGTAGCATAAACTTTAACCGATATATCAAACTAACGTGTACGACACTACATGTAATGTTATAAATAAAAAGTTAATTTATAATTCCGCGAACAAGCTTTTTTTTTTGTACTTTTAGCGTTATTGTTAAGAAAGTTAAATAACCAAATGAATATTATCTTGTGTCAAATCTTGAATTATAAAAATTAATTACCATTGCAGGTGTCAGGCCAGTTGCAGCACTTGGTGTTAGGGTTAAACCCAAGACCCTCTGGGCACTTCATAATCTTGAACTGCCAATTTTCACATTTGATGTATTTCAGACAGGAGTCTGGATGAGGAAAGAGACCATTAGGTTCAGGACATCTTGGATCTCTGCACTCCACCTTATCAGCATAGTCACAAGTGTCCGTTTTGGGGTTGAAGGCCAGGTCAGGCGGACAGGACATTTCATGAATTTTATTATCCTTACAAAACTTGTACTTAGTGCAGTCTTTGGTGTCCCGAATCATCGAGCAGTCGGAACTACATGTTTGGTTTGTTGCTGGTCTAATGGTTGGAACGACTGTCTTCCCTTTTATAACATAAAATCAGAATCTTATCGATAAAAGTGTTATAATAATATTATTCATAAAGTCAAACATATAAAAATCACATATAAACCTATTATATTTGCTATAATCAGTCTCGTTTGTTGTTGATGTTGCTTGATGTTATTTCAGAAAATCGTTTATTCATTCGTTACACTAGACTAATCAGCTTCATCTCTTTAAGGCATAGCATAATTGTGATACTTGGTCAGTTATTTAGATAATCTTTCTACTATTGTTATAATCTGCCTTTTCAGCGAATTGTCTCTAACTGATTCTTATTTGGCATCATACCAAAACCTGAGTTATCCAGTAAACTATCTTGATGTCATGGACCCAGTAGGTAAAACAACGCTACATGAAGATGAGATAATACCTGAATAACTCAAGTTCATGTGATGATTTCTATCAATGAAAAAGTATTCTGTTTAATAAATTACATGTGTTGAATTACTTACCACAGCCAGCTGCACCAGGTTTATCGCAGGTTTGAAGAAAAGCGTTGAAGTGGAGACCAGATGGACATTTTTTGCGAAAAGACAAACCGGTATAACAGAAGTAAAACCTTTCACAGTCTTTGGGGTCCGGAAACAGGCCACATGGCTCGGGACACTTGAAACAAATGGGTTCTGGTGGAAGTGTCGGTGTTTTTGTCGAGATGACTTTTGGAATAGTCGTGGGCACTTGAGTTGTAGTTGGTTTATGTGCTTCCGTGGTTGTAATATCTGTTGGAAAAAGTATTAGAACGTTTTAGTGATTCGTCACCTTAAACAAATGTAATTAAATTTCTCGTTTTTTTTAAGCTTTTGTTCATTCCGTAAACTTTCATATCAGGATTAGATTAGGTTGGAAATAATTTACACCACTTACGACACTACCATACACAATAGAAAACACTTCTTTGTCTAACACACAAATATTGACACCTTTTTAATCAACCGTAACCACTTTCACAACAGATGTGAAAATGACTATTGTGACCTAAACGTTTCTAAGGGTCTACAGAATATGTCATCCAACGATACTATAAAGAAAAAAAGTTAGAAACAACTTCTGAACCAATTACAATACCCGATACGGAAATGAAAGCCTTTTAAAGGATAATGGCAAAACAAAAACAAGAGAATATTAAAAAGTTAATTTGTGTAAATTGAGCCTTCGGTAAAAATGCTAGTGAAAAAATAATTTTAAAGTAACTTATAAATACCTTAACACTATGAGAAGTAGCATAACTTCAAATAGCTCCACACTGGAATATAAAAACCAAGGTGTTTACACTTTACCTTACCAATCTCGTAAGATGCTTACACAAGTGAAATTGGAAGAAACGCAAACACGTGGATCACTGAACATACAAGTGACGTTAAAAACGTCAACGCAAACTATGCAACATTTCGGTCATCCGTTGGATTTGGAAAAAATAATAATAATTTTTCTATATAACTGAAAACTACATACAAAAAATTTGTTAACAGTTCATTTATCAAAAGTTCTTCAAATTTTAACACCTCCGTATTGTCGTGTGATCATGTGCCCTTAGGATAATTCTAATTAAACCGTATTGACTTATATATTCTAAAAATGCGACAAACTGGAGATGACATATGAATGTATTGAAACTAGTACCCTGTAGAATTAGATATAATTTGTTCAAACAGAGCGTTTTTATTTCTTTATTTTAACTGTTAAACACGATATTGTGCCCCTTTGTACTGCACTAATATTACTTTATCTAATCTTTATAAAACATTACATAATTTTAACGTTGATGAATCAGGGTATAACCAAGTACCGTTAACTGAAAACAAAGCTTACGTACATTTTATGTGTAACAGTTCTATTCACTGCTAAATAACGATGTTTGATGTAGAAATATTCAAGGTAATCAAATATACATTATTGCAATATTGTACCATATTGATTATTCTTGAAATTCTAATTCCACAAGAGATGACCTAAATAAAAAATACTTTCAAGAACCTGATTTTTACAACGTTTAATTCAATGAGCAAACATATGTGAATTTTAAATTATTTTATGACTCCGGATACAGAAAAGGTTTGCTATGAACTTGTCTGTAGCAAATGGTAGAACAACTTTTAGAAATGTTTTGAACGAGTTGATGTCATCCTTGATAACTATAGTGTGTATTTTGACTATGATGATTCTCGTGATGTTAAATAATATTTTTGCCAATATAAATATATATATTTCTTACGTTTTACAAATTAATTATTAATTAACAGCTACTACATAGAGGCTATCTGGATTTTTTTACTCTGATAACGTCTCTTGAAACTTTTGTTTAAATCCGAGTAAAAAAAAAGAAGTCGAACTGAAATTAATTTTTATAGACTGTTTTCAGTATAACATATTAAATAGTTAACGATTATAACCATTTATAAATTACTGAGATGAAAGGGTGCTATGATATGATGGATTAGTGTACGAATAGAGCAAACTGTATTTGGAAAAGTAAACATTATAAACCATCTAATCGTCTTACCATGTTTAATAAATATGTAAAACATGACAATACAAAGCATCTAGTCGACTCACCACGTTTAATAAAGCATCTAGTTGGCTTATCATGTTTAATAAATATGTAAAACATATCAATACAAAGTATCTAGTCGACTCACCACGTTTAATAGAGCATCTAGTTGGCTTATCATGTTTAATAAATATGTAAAACATATCAATACAAAGTATCTAGTCGACTCACCACGTTTAATAGAGCATCTAGTTGGCTTATCATGTTTAATAGATATGTAAAACATATCAATACAAAGTATCTTGTCGACAAATATTATATTACAGCTTTTACAGTAAGATTTATTCTTAGAACAGGTACGATTTACCATGTTGAATGAGTATGTTAGAACATAATAATACAAAGTATTTTTGCCGACTTATCATGTTAAATTAGTATCTTAAAACATTACAATGCAAAGCATCTAAGCATCTAGTCGGGTTACCCTATTGAATAAGTATGTTAGAACATACCAATACAAAGCATCTTGTCGGCTTACCATGTTGAATAAGTATGTTACAAAATAACAATGCAAAGTATTTAGTCGACTTATCATATTGAATAACCACGTAAGAACATAACAATATAAAGTCTAGTCGATTTCTAGCCATGTTCAATATAATTAACTTACCACATTCAACATATTCCTTGGGGCCACATATTCCTTTCTCCAGATCAAAATACATGTCCTCAGAACAGTTTACTAAGTAAGCGATTCCATTCGCACAGCGAAAGTACTGAGAACACGAAAACCACGTACTATAAAGACAGAATGATATATCTGGGCATGTAATCAAACTGGTTTCGTTAAAGGTCTCCGTTTTCCACGTAGAAGGAAATAAGATCTTTGATTTTCCTGAAATGCGACAAATAACATGTTGCTGACTTATTTCCTATATAAATAATATTTGATTCTACCAATAATCTCTCAAGATTCATAACTACGGAAATAACAACAAAATGCAAACATTACCAAATTAGACTGATTTATTTCATCTCTACTTTAGTCAAGTTTTATTCATTCAAAAAATAATAATAATATCAAGTTCAACGTCCAAATTTTTTCTCTCACTGAAGAAAAACAAGTGTGCTTCGTATTTTTTTAGTCTCCGAAATCTTATTGAAAAATATATAATCTATGATGTTGGAAGAAATTATTATAAAAATTACGTCAATGGTAGAAACTAAGATATTTGTTTTTAGTAGTAAAAAGTATTTCTTTTATTAAATATATATATATATATGTGCTATGCTTGAACTCCACAATACAATATAACATCTTTTCTTCTAAGTGAGAACAGATTTCTATTTTTTTTGGCTACATTTTTGGATAAAGTAAAGAATAGTATTTTTGCATAACAAAGTGATTAAAACATGAGCAATGCTTGTTTTTTATGTAGTATCTGTTCGTCGTAATTGTGATAATTATATGACTTAGTAATACTTCATTTTATGAA
>NW_013666200.1:165805-169786 GCF_000517525.1 Limulus polyphemus | reverse complement strand
AATGCTTGTTTTTTATGTAGTATCTGTTCGTCGTATTGTGATAATTATATGACTTAGTAATACTTCATTTTATGAATTAGTTAGAATATATTTACTTAGAAATGTGTGAGTAACTTGTTCTTTATCATTTAACTTCTTACGGTTCGTTACTTAAAACATTAGCAGATGGTAAAGTCGTTGTTTAATGTTTTTAATGATTAGGTTAGCTTCTTTTACTCGATAAAAGACTGGGGTGTTAATACAACTGTACGTAGAATACAGCCGGAATCACGGCATTCGAGATAGTTCGAAGTGTATTTTCTCAGCAACTGTTTAAAATTGTGTCCTGTCCTGGAACCAAACAGTACAATATAACATAAACAACCCTACGCTCAACGTACTACTGTTATACAAACATTCGTAGAATGTTTATGGTAATACAAAAACAATTTTATAATAATGCAAGCCTTTCCAAATAGGCCTGAAAGTTGAGAAATGCTGTGTCACACTGTTAGAATCGAGGAACTGAAAAAATGATAAAAACTTAATACTATTACGACTGACTTCATCTTGAAGTTCTTTATTCGATATTCAATTAATGAAACGGTGTGAAATCTAATGATAAGATAATTTTTCATAATATAAATTTGTAAAATTCGTGTCAAATCTAATTTAAAGTGCTGTAAATAGTTAATGTATATTCACTGTAGAAAATGTGTAGGTATGTTAGAAGGTGAGTGCAACTATAAGTGTGATACAAAGATTGCAAAGATCAGCCACCAGAAGGATCCCTATAGACTGGCTGAAAGAGTCAGAATTATTTCTGGTTTGAAAAAAAAAAGAAAAAAAGAAATGGTATACTTCAAATTAAGAGGTAGAAATCTATTTTGTGATCCAATAACGCTAATATCTTGAATTTTCAAAAGGTGTAACGCGGTTCCAGACCTCTCCGCCACCAGTTTAACCCCTGTACAGAACTAAATAACTGAAGACAGTAAATGTTTCACTTGTTTGTTGTCATTAAAGTTTAGAACAGACTGGATGTGAATGGTTAATTTTTAATTGGCAGTAGAGGGCTGAATATCATAAACGTAGGCTTAAAAATTTGGAAGCCATAATTATCAACCAGAACACTTAATATTGCAGAACTATCACTTTTGCACCCGATTTCTGATGACTATCTTTATAGTTTGTACTCTTGACGAATCAGGTAAATAATTATGTTTTCCTTATTTTTAGATACCATCGTTCAATGAAATTACAGAAAAAATTTACAGAGTCAGGTAGTTTTTCCGAAATACGGTACATAAAAGTGAAGTGTATGAATTACATTACATTTTCTCGTTAAAAAGGCAATTTAGACAGCTTGGACACTGGTGTTAGATTAGGACTAACATTTTCTTTTATACTTCCGTGCACGGCATTAGAAAAATCAATTTGTTTGTAAATTGTTAAGTACAAAGCTACTCAATGGGTTATCTGTAATGTGCCCAAAAACAAAGTTGAAATTATTTTCTCTCTTCAAATTTTTAAAATGTGAAAAAATAAAGAAAACATTGCTCAATATATTGCTCTTGGCTCAATTGGCCCTCATGGCCAGGTGGTTAGGGCGCTCGACTCGCAATTTGAGTGTCGCGGGTTCGAATCCCTGTCACAACAAACATGCTCGCCCTTTCAGCCGTGGGGGCGTTATAATGTGACGGTCAATCCCACTATTCGTTGGTAAAAGAGTAGCTAAAGAGTTGGCGGTGGGTGGTGATGACTAGCTGCCTTCCCTCTAGTCTTACACTGCTAAATTAGGGACGGCTAGCGCAGATAGCCCTCGTGTAGCTTTGCGCGAAATTCAAAAACAAACAAACATGTAGCTCAATTTATCAAAACAGGAACAAAGTTTACTGCATTAATTCATAAGAAAACATTTTTTATTTACTATGCCAAATTGTAAAATACCTTTATACGAAACATTTAAAAATTGCACGTTTAGTTTGTCAAAATGTAAAAGCTCTAAAGTGAAATAGCTTTAAAAGTACAAATTATGCCAACCAAAACTGTAAAATTTCTCTAAATGAAATTATTTGAGTCGTTACTGGAAAAGAAAACAGTTAAAAAGTTATTTCACTGCAAATACCAACTTAATTATAATTAAATCAATTAACTAAATGGCTAATTAAAAGCTATAATCAAATTATTAATATCCAAATGTTCAGTTCTCCGTTGAACAAGTAAAAACTATCATTATTTCAAATATGTTATTAAATGAGCAAATAGAAACTGAGCTGATAAACTCAATATTAAACTCAAACCTATTTAACAACAACCAAATCTTTATTCGATGTCGTATGCGTATCCAATCTCAAAAGAAAAGATCGTATTTTCTAGAAAAAAAATCATACTTATCTCTAATGTGAGTCGAAATATTGAAGTTTACATTAACTTAGCACGTTAATTTGCTCGTAGATGCCGTTGTTTTTATGAAGGTAAGCACAAAGCTACATAAGTTATCTGCGCTCTGCCCACCAGGGGTATCGAAACCCGGTTTCTAGGGTTGTATGTCCGCAGACATACAGCTATGCCATTGGGAGGGATTGTTTGTATGAGAAGACAAGTACGACAAACAGAGTACTTAATCAAAATCTCAGAACGAGTACACGAATCAATGCGGTTTATTCTAGGACTAGAAAACAAAAACCACTCATTTAGAAAATATTTGCATTCGTTCAGTGTACGTGAAATTTTTCTAATCATACAATAGCGTCATTAAGTTTCTTTGGAATTTAATTCACCATTCCCATTCACCGTATGGTGGGCGTGACTCACATGACACCAACTGATTTTCCAGCTGCCAGCAGATATCCAATAGCACTTGCCATATGTTGTTGTTGTTTTTTTATTAAGCACAAAGCTACAAAAAGGACTATCTGCGCTCTGCCCACCATATCGCTCGCCATATGTCAAACAAACATTTACACGAAATAAGCTTACCTGGTCTTAATATCTGTTGTCAGTTCTTCTTTTTTTTGGAAAAAAGAATTGTATGAATATATCTGTTGTTGTGTGTGTTTGATTTCTATCCGTTTCGTTTATTTGTTTCGAATTTTCGCGCAAAATGACACAAAGAAAAATCTGCGCACAGTCGTCCCTAAGTCTGAAATGATAAATTAGAGGAAAATTAGCTAGTCAACAGCATCTGTCTCCGACTCTTGAGCTTTTATTCTCTGACCGAATATTGCGATTTGACTTTCGCTCTTAGAACGCGCGAACGGTCCTAAAATGTAAAGCATGCTTTTGTAGCAGCTCTAATTACTAAGCCACGCTCAGCCCTTATTTCCACCTAACATATATCTCAGAAAAACAAAAACATCAGAGTTGGCTAAAAGCAAATATTAGAAACGAGTGTGTTTGTTCTTTTAGAGCAAACTCACATTGGGCTATCTGCTCTGTTCACCGCGGGAAGTCGAACCCTGGATTTTAGTGGTTTAAGTCCATAGACTTACCGCTGTCCCACCGGTTAGAAACGAACTCGTCATTATTACCTTTTGAAATTCATCCTTGTTAAACAAGATATTACTAAAACTCAGACACACGAACTCATAAATTTACGTGTCTCTGTAGTTTTGAAATGTTATTACATATTTAGAATACCCCGGAACTAATTTTATACCCGATTAATTAAACGTGTTTTAAAGTTCGAGGAATATTTTAGAAGTGTTCCTTACTTATGACACGCAAAAAAAAAATCAATTTCGCTTTAATGGCTAAAAACAAAAACATTAAAAGCTATTTCGATTAGTTAGGATTTCTTATAAGTACTCCTGTTTTTTTTATTCCTGGGATTGTGTATAAGCATTAGTGTGCTATGTTTCAGGTGATTGTTTATAAGTACTTTTGTTCTTTAATTTAGGTGATTGTTTATAAGTAATTTTGTTCTTTAATTTAGGTGATTGTTTATAAGTACTTTTGTTCTTTAATTTAGGTGATTGTTTATAAGTACTTCTGTTCTTT
>NW_013666200.1:160273-164805 GCF_000517525.1 Limulus polyphemus | reverse complement strand
CTTTAATTTAGGCGATTGTTTATAAGTAATTTTGTTCTTTAATTTAGGTGATTGTTTATAAGTAATTTTGTTCTTTAATTTAGGCGATTGTTTATAAGTAATTTTGTTCTTTAACTTAGGTGATTGTTTATAAGTAATTTTGTTCTTTAATTGAGGTGATTGTATATAAGTATTATTGATCGATAGTCCAGGTGATTATTTGTATACATATATATATTTGGTTTACAGCTCAACTGATTGTTCATAAACACACTTGTTCGATAGTCCAGGTGATTATTTGTATACATATATGTTTGGTTGATAGCTCAACTGATTATTCATAAACACTATTGTTCGATAGTTCAAGTGAACGTTAACTAACTCTCTTGTTCGGTCGTTCAAGTGACGTTAACTAACTCTCTTGTTCGGTAGTTCAAGTGACGTTAACTAACTCTCTTGTTCGGTCGTTCAAGTGACGTTAACTAACTCTCTTGTTCGGTAGTTCAAGTGACGTTAACTAACTCTCTTGTTCGGTAGTTCAAGTGACGTTAACTAACTCTCTTGTTCGGTAGTTCAAGTGACGTTAACTAACTCTCTTGTTCGATAGTTAAAGTGAACGTTAACTAACTCTCTTGTTCGGTAGTTCAAGTGACTACTTATAAGTACTCTTCTTCCACGATTTACGTGATTGGTTGTTTATAAGCAATCTTGTTCGATAGTTCATATGAATATTTATAACTACTTATGTTCGATAGGTCAATTTATTGTTTATATTTGGTTATGTTATTAATTGACTGTTTATGTTTAGGTACGTGATAAACATAGTTCTTTACTCGTTTATTTGTAATTAATGTTGGTAATTTAGTTTGTTTCTTGTTGTTTTTCTAAATGTTAACTTATTGAATGGTATAATATTATTTTGCATTATTTGTTGTTCGTGATTTCACTTTCTTAACTTAGTTCAATAAATTTAATTAAAAACACAAGATGAAACTTTACGACTCTCACCTGTTTACTGTCAAATCCAATACACTTGCATTTCAAATAATTTTATATCAATTGCTTATGCACTAAATAAGTTATAGTCGTTTCACAAATGACTTAATTGGTTCACAAAGGGCTTATCCAAATTAAATATCACTTTGACTTGCCTAATAAAGGGTGCCATCTATTGAAGAAACAAAATACTAATTTAATATACATTTGATCATTTTCAACGACATCGGCTAATTTTTGGATATCAATGACTGGCAAAATGTATTTGCGAACATTTTGCTTGTAAAGAAGTATTAAATCAATAAATAATTGTCTATTAATGAGTTAATGCTGCTTTATGAAGTGACATTTTTCAGTTTAAAGTATATATTTGAGAATATTGTGAATTACCTGTATGATAACCTCTTATTAACCATTGTCAAATGAACAATATGATTAGTAATTTGATTATCTAAATTTGTACTTCTGAATTTGTATTATTTGAATCGTTTTAAAATGCTTTGTATTATGACACTTTCCTAAGAACATGATAACTCTATTCTTGCCCATTTTGCATAGCTATACTTGCTATGTGATGTACAATATGTCTATATGAAATTTTATGAAGATGAGAAATGAAACGGAGAAAGGTTTTATATACTACATGTCTCAGCTAAGATACAATCTCAGAAAGTTAAAGATTGTGAATTACGCTCTTAGCCTGAGAGTAGTTTCTTTTTCTTGATTCTTATATTGGATTGATTAAATATTTTCTTAATTATAATAGTACTCTTACCTTTTTCGCATCTTGTCGACTTTGGCCAATCACAGTTTGTAATGCGTGAGTTGTACAGAGTTTTTGGGTAGCATGTTTCTTTAGTTACTTGCCAGTTTTTGCACTTATAAAACGTTGAACAATTTTCGGGGCTCGAATAGTATCCTGCTTTTTCTGGACATTTGAAACCGATCACTTCGTTGTTGATAACGCCACTTAGTGCGCCTAGAAGATTAGTAAACTTTATCAGTAAAATATATATATATAAGAAAATATCAAAAACCAAAAGATTGTCACAGACCTGCAAAATAAAAACCTCCCAGATTTTTCGAGACAAATATATATATATATATAAAGTAAAACGAACAACGTATTTTAATGGCCTCTTACAACCACGTGTTTACTTTGTTAGGATTTTAACTAGTGGCGGTTACGTTAAAATTATCTTTGTTAGCAAACAAAGAGAAACAATAATTTCGTTTTCAGAAGGATCATTATGTTGATATATTAATGCATTTCTTCTGAAAATTAAAATTATATTTAATATTTTAGCATCCCGACCTAGTGTTCTTAATGTGAAAATGTATTTTAACTGTTTCTTTTCTCCAAATAAATTGCACATTATATGTAAACCTGACGAAAACAAATGATTTTGCATATTAATGGGAGTGTAAGAGGTAAAGTTTCTGATTTGTTAAATGAAATAAACCACAATGTGCTTTTGTACGGTAATAGAAAAATAAGGATTTACAGGGTTGGAATATATACATTAGTTCCCTTGAATGGTTTTAAAGGAATTGGAAGTAAGGAGGATAAGTGTTTCTAATCACTGTATACTTGGTATGAAAGTAATTAAGAGTAAGATGGATAAGTGTTTCTTAGCGCAGTGTACTGTGTACGAAAGGAAATAGAAGTAAGAGGGATAAGTGTTTCTTAGCGGCAGTAGAGATCAGAGAGACAAGGTTTTGTTTGCACTCACAGAAATAGGAGGAAGAAATCATCTACAATAACAGTATAGAAAATAAATTATTTCTGTACACTAATAGAATTACTCTTTTCACAAAATAACTACTGATATATTTATTAATGAGAATATAAGGCATTTTGTTTGATTGTTAAGCACGAAGCTACATAATGGGTTATTTGTGCTCTGCCCACCATGGGTATTGGAACCCGATTTTTGTGTGCAAACTAACGCTGAGCCACTGGAAAGCAAAGACAATACAAGGACTTAAAGAAATTGGAGAAATAGATACTTCTATGAACCACTGAGAATAGAAAAAAATTTCTTCCGTAAAGTAATGAGGACAGAAGAAACTTATTTCTATAAAATTGTGAAAACAGAAGAAACTAATATTCTAATAAGATAAAGAGAAGAGGAGGAAGTATAATGTTTCCGTAAAGCAACAAGAATACATGGGCCTGCTGTTTCCGTAAAGTAATGAGACTAGATGGAACTTATACTTACTTAATCTAACTGAAGTATGAAAAACTTCTGTTTCTGTACAGTATCTGGAATACAAAGTACTAGTGTTTCTGTAAAATGGTAAAAACATAAAGAAGTAACGCTTCTGTAGTGAAATTTTAAATACAGAACTACTGTTTCCGTAAAGTTATTGAAAACAAGAAACTGCTTTTTCCGTAAAGTAATAAGAATAGGTGGAGCTACCGTTCCGTAAAGTAATTGAAATTGGTGAATCTTCGTAATGTGATTAGGGAGAATTACTGTTTTCGTAAAAGTATTTAAATATTAGGAATTGAATTTTCCACAAAGTAATGGGAATAGGTGATACTACAGTTGCCATAAAGCAGGGAAATTAATGGAACAAAAAGTGTTTCTTTAAAATAAAGAAGATTCATGGAAATACTGTTCCCGTAAAGTAATGGAACCGTTGTTTACAGAAGTAACGAGAAAATATATGACTGACGACGTAGTGAGAATTACAGGATTTTTGTTTCCGTAAAATAAATCTTAAAACAAAGACCAACTGTTTCCTAGTGTTAATAAATTTGGACGTAAATACAATATCTGTAAATAGATATAAATAAAAGGAATCTCGGAAATAGCTGGAATAAAAGGAACAGCTGTTTTAAATGAATTAATGAGACTAGACAGAAACTACTATTTCTGTACAGTACTAGGTATAGAAGTAACTATTGTTCCCATAAAAAAATGGAATAAAAGGAATTCATGTTGCCATATAATAATGGAAAAAGAATGGAAGTACTTTTGCTGTAAAGTAATGAGAATAAATGGCGCCATTATTTCCGTAATGTACTGATAATGAATGGAATTACTTTTTTCCGTAAAGTAGTTGTTGTTGTTTATTATTAAACACAAAGAGCTATCTGTGCTCTGCCCACCACGGGTACAGAAACCCGGTTTCTAGCGGTATAAGTCCGTAGACATTCCGCTGTGCCACTGGGGGGCGGGGGAGAGGGGGTCCGTAAGAAATTATTGTTTTCTTATGGTAATTGACATAAAAAATGAATCTTCCATGATCTGGTGTAAATATAGAAAAATAACACCGCCATAAAGACACTTTAAAACCCAGAACTGGTGATATATCTGTGAAGAAAGGGAACTAATAATTACGTTTTACTCAAGTAATGGCAAGAAATAAAACACCTGCTTATGCAATGGGAATGAATGTAACTGTTTTTTCCGTATAATAATAATAATAGAAGCAAGGAATGTTTTCGTAATGTAGTCGGCCCGGCATGGCCAGGTGGTTAGGGCGCTCGACTCGCAAGCTGCGGGTCACGGGTTCGAATCCCCGTCCCACAAAACATGCTCGCCCTC
>NW_013666200.1:142603-160001 GCF_000517525.1 Limulus polyphemus | reverse complement strand
CTTCCCTCTAGGCTTACACTGCTAAATTAGGGACGACTAGCGCAGATAGCCCTCGTGTAGCTTTGCGCGAAATCCATAACAAACAATCGTAATGTAGTACTGTTTCCATAAAATATTGGAAATTGAAGTATTTATCGTTCCTCTAAAATATTGAGAATATGAAGAAAATAACTACTATTTCTGTAATGTAACGAAATTGAAGGAACCGCTGTTTCTATAAAGTAATGGAAATAAAAGAAACTATTGTTTCCGTAAAGTAATGGAAATTCGCAGAATTTCAGGTTACGTAAAGAAGTCTCGAGGCTTCTTTTTCCGTACATTAATGAAGATAAAATTAATTACTCTTTTTGTAAAGTAATGGAAATAGCAGGAACAACTGTTTCCTTTATATAGGAATAGATGGAATTAGTATTTTTCGTAAAGAAATGGAAATATATCAAATTACTGGTTCTGCAAAATAATAGATGGGATCAAAGTAATGGAAATAACTGGAAGGAAGTGGAATAAAGTACAAATAACTATTGTTTTCTTGAATTAAATGGAATACAAAAACTGCTGTTCAGTTAAAATGTTGGGGCTAGATGGGACTACTGTTTCTGTAAAGTAATGAAAATACAATGAATTGTACTTTCTGTAAAATAAATTGGAATACAGCGAACTGTAGTTTCTGTAAAATAAATTGGAATAAAATGAACTGTAGTTTTTGTAAAGTAATGGGAATAAAACGAACTGTAGTTTCTGTAAAGTAATGGGAATAAATCGAACAATACTTTCTTTAAAGTAATGGGAATAAAACGAACTGTAGTTTCTGTAAAGTAATGGGAATAAAACGAACTATAGTTTCTGTAAAGTAGTGAGAATAAAACGAACTGTAGTTTCTGTAAAGTAATGGGAATAAAACGAACTGTAGTTTCTGTAAAGTAATGGGAATAAATCGAACAATAGTTTCTGTAAAGTAATGGGAATAAATCGAACAATACTTTCTGTAAAGTAATGGGAATAAAACGAACTATAGTTTCTGTAAAGTAGTGGGAATAAAACAAACTGTAGTTTCTGTAAAGTAATGGGAATAAAACGAACTGTAGTTTCTGTAAAATAAATTGGAATAAAATGAACTGTAGTTTCTGTAAAGTAATGGGAATAAAACGAACTATAGTTTCTGTAAAGTAATGGGAATAAAACGAACTGTAGTTTCTATAAAGTAATGGAAATAGAAGGAGCTACCTTACGTTTACATTAATGAAGCAGCAAGTATCAAATATTTTTGAACAGTAATGGGAATAAAAGGGTTCAGTACCACGACAAGTTTCAATAAAAACGAACAAGTGTCTAACTAGTTGATGTTCGTGTCGCAACAAGTCAACAGAGACTTACCCAAGACTTTGCATCCAAGAATCACTAGTACTCCTGTCACTAACCAATATCTCATCATATCTGTTTTCTCCCTATGGGGGTTTACTCGGAATGCTGAGAAAGAACGATAGCGAGGATATATATATATACATATATACCTGACTCACTATTTTTTTTTAATAATTGGACATATTAAGAATATGCATCAAATGATTCCATTGGCTGCTTGGTAGAGCTTTGTTATAGGATAAAATCAGTGTACTGGGTGGGTACATCCATTACATTCTCGAAAGGATGTGTATTTAATGTAATTGATAACTATTTCTTAAACTGACAAGGGAGCTGAAAATGATGTTTAATGGGTTTTTTTCAAAACCTACGTCTTTGTTACGTCAGAACAAAAATGATTTCTCATGAAAATTGGACGAGAACATGCACAGTGTTGCAATATCTATTAGATTAGCTATGACATGCCCTAGAAGTGGAAGTTCTTAAATGTCAAATGGAAACTACCTGTCACGTTGGATTGCCATCTGTCATGCTATAGGCAGATATATATATATATATATATATAATGTCATATTCAGCAAATCGATATGATAAGAATAAGAGAACAACTACGTTAACATAACTTGTCATTAAAGCATATTTCTACACCATAGTAGAAATACAAAAGTAGAAACTCAGATTCCTATAGTAAACACAAAAATATAAACTTCAATTCTTATGATAAAGATACAAAAGAAGAAACTTAAATTCCTATGGTAAAGACACAGAAGTAAAAATTCAGATTCCTATGATAAAGACACAAGAGCAGAAACTTAGATTCCGACGGTAAAACACGAAAATAGAAACTCATATTCATATTGTTAAGACATAAAAATAGACAGTCAGGTTCCTATGGTAAAGAAACAAAAGTAGAAACTCAGGTTCCTATGGTAAAGACAGAACCATAGAAACACCGATTCCCTTAAGGAAAAAAAACACACGGCCAAGAATGAAAACACTGTTTATTAGGCTGTAGAGTGTTTTTCACTTCTGAACAGCGATATTTTGAGCAAAGTTTAGTACAAAATGTTTTAAGACTTTAGTACACGTTTAGGTATCGTTTTGCTTGCTACGGCTAAGATCTTTGAGGATCTATAGATCAAACATTAATTTAAAATATATACTACTTTAGAAGAAAAAAATAAAGTAATCAGAACTTATTCAAAATAGCGTACAACATCAGCAGGAAGTAATGGAAAAATATGAGCAGCTTTAAACAGTATTTAGAAATTATGCGTAATCATACTTTACAATAAACAATATATGCAGAAGCTGAGCAGAGTTGGAATTAAAATAGTTTCAGTGAGGAAGAAAGCTCCGTGGATATTATGCAGCATTTTAATCAAAGAGCGGAGGGTGTTTTTGAGGCCACGGGACGTGAAACTTAGATTCTCATATTCGCGATCTGGAACGCTAACCACTGGGTCACACGTGGTCTGCTTTAAGTTAACTTCATTTGTTTTCAAAGTACTACGTCAATGTATGTATTGATATTTATTCACATTGTTTAGTATAAGAAAAATGATATCCTTAACATTGACAAAATAGTTCTTAAAGCATGAAAACCAATATTGTCGAAATACATGCTACATAGAAACTGTTAAACCTTTCGACGGTTAACTTCGCAACATAATGTATATTATTGCTATTTGCGAGTAATGAATAATTTGAACTAGGATTAAAATTTATTGAAATTATATATTTTTACACAGATTAAAAATATCCACAAATATGGCGTTAATTAAACTTGACGAAGATACCCGAGTATTCCTCAAAATTTCTGAAAAATGACTTCAACGAGAATTCTCTTTGACAACTGAAAAGAAACTAAAGAAGTGAAAAATCTTGGTATTGGATTTATTTTCAGTTTCTCGAGAAAAGCTGAAGTTTTTTAGAGCTTGGTGATAAATACTAATTTTTTTTTTTACAAATCTAAGAATGCAAGTTGAGCAAAATCAAACTGTTTGCTTTATTATTACACGAAAACTGTTCAAACATTTATAATGGTTGTTGAGACTTTACTCAGCTTAGTGTATTTTACGCTAAACTATATAACGTTTCACACTTAAAGTACTGAGAATTTTCTATAAATCCATTGTTTCAAAATGCATCTGCAATACTCATAGAATTTATCCTTATATTATCCTAACTCAGACATGGATTTCACAAAATATTATTTGTATTGCTTTGATAAAAGACTGTCTTCTCTAAATGTTATCAGAATATATTTTGTCAAGGATAAAAACTATATATAAAACCAACTAAAATCAATAGAGCATATGCAAATTGTTTGTCTTTCTCTGATTTTTGAATTCAGTATTTCACAAGTTATTTCAACACAGCGTTTTCGTAACAATAAACCTATTATCTCAAGCCTACAGTATTTGCACATGCACTGCTGTTATAGTCTTTAATAACTTGACAGACATTTTCTGAGGTGCAGCTCTTACCAGAATTCAATACGAAATAATAGTGAACACAGAACAAGAACAACAGTAACTAACATTTGATATATCATTATGACTGAAACTTGTATCTAGTTTAATCCTCAAATTACAGACTTTGCTTTTATGCTTTTCGATAGCGTTAGGGTATATTTTATCTATTGTTTGTTTTAGTGCAAAGATACACAATGAGATATATGCACCCTGTCCATCGCGTAGAATCGAATTCCGGATTTTAGAGTTATAAGTCCGTAAACTTACCGTTGACCCGTGTGAGAAGAGGGTTTATGTATTGTATCATATTGAGGATTTTTATGTTCTTGCATGTTGCAAAAACAGATTGAAAATGCTGGCTATATAAACTGCTGAAATCATTCAGCTTCTTCTGCGTAAAATAATGCAGGGAGCCTCAAACGTAATATAGGTATTAATGGTAATATCAATGGTACTCTTGTTTACACTTGCTTTTGTAACTCCTATGTCATAAGGCACCCTGTAATAAATAAAGCCATGAACTCAAAACTAGATGCATAAATAGTTTTAAAAAATGTATTTAGAAATATTATATGGTTCATATTGGCTAAAAAAACAATTCCAACAAGGTGAAATATAAGGAAGCTAAACTTTCATCCTCATGGAAATTATCTTAGTATCTTCAACCTACAAAGCACTTTATGAGCTAAACGGACAGGCCAGAGACCCCAGGGTTCGGTAGTTGTCCCTAATCTAAAACTGCTAACAAGGAGGCGTCCACCCAGCCTACAGCAACCGTCGTCTACACGGCCACCCTTAACGAAATATTGGAATTGACTGTTGCTTTTATAACGCGTCCACAGCTGAATGTGTGGAACATGTAAATATTCTCTAAAAATACGTTATCAACTGTACATTGTCGATTGAAGCGAACTTATGTCATTGCTAGTATTTGAAATAAACACCCTTAGAACATTTTTTCTTGAATTTTAAAAACTGGTAGTTGTGTTTGTAGGTTTACTACTTACTAATTTCCAGAGTGAAAAGCTGCGACCTATTTTTCCATATACAGTAATACTGTAACAGCCTTGGACGAGTTCAAATTACAGTAACAGTTTTTACACCTGCTAAATAATCTGGTGTTTACTTCATCGCATTTTCAAACCATAGACAAAAAAAAACTGTTAAAAGCTCATAAGCTAAAATAATAATTAATAAAATGAAAAACACTCTCAAGTTGTTTTGAGCCTACTCAGAAGAAAACTGTTACTTCTTCATTTTTTTTTTTTTCGCGGCTGGGCAGGTCTTCAAATTTCAGTTCCTTCGACTACCCATTGATAGGTTAGGTGGAATAAATTGTAACAGAGAGGGAAAAATAATCTACCGTGTGATTTTTTTTCATTGTCGCGTGGGACAGCAGTACGTCTGCAGACTTACAAGGCTAGAAACCGGGTTTCGATACCCGTAGTGGGCAGAGCACAGATAATCCATTGTGTAGCTTTGTGCTTACTTACAGATAAAACGGTTGTCGGCTGATTCTCCAAGTAAGTTTTAAAACAGCTTTGAATAATGACAATCTCATGGAAATAACTTAATACTTTTACTGTTTGTAATCGGAAGAAAAACGAAGCCTAAAAGTTGGGATGAACCCGGATGTAATGGAATGTGTGATAATCCTACTTTTCGTGTACTTAAAACAATAAATGGAACAGACCTTGATGATAACAAATGTTTTTATAAATGTTATCATTTGAAATATAAATCCTAAATGAATTCATATTTCTATATCAAAACCATATACATACATTTAAATTACTGATCAAAACGAGTGAAAAAGATATCTAATATTCTCACGAAATATTCTGAAAATGTTTATACCACAGCTAAGCATCACTTAGTTGGTTGGACGTAAATGTTGCTGACTATAAACGAATTAGCGTTTTTGGTCTAAGGCAGTTTAGCATTACTGTTATGAAGCAGTGGATCGTTACTAACCTGTAGGGGTTGTGAAAATAAGTTGTGTTCATTTTAAATTATTTAAAATTTGCCGTTTCCAGCTCATAAATGATAATATCGAATAATATCAAAGTAACGTATGAACTAACACAGTTAACCTTCGAATTTGGACGGTACATAGGCTCTGTAAATAGAAAGCCTGAAACCGCACATACAAAAACTTGTTAAATATCTTTCAAATGTTCATTGTTATTTTCATCACAACGGGTTCTATTTACTATGCTGTCGCTTCCTTTCTGTAATTATACAACTTTTACCTGCAAAAGAAACTCAGAGTAACAAGAGTTTCTTGGATGTTGTGCCGAGCGTGGCCCAGTAGTTAACATGCTTAGGTTTCGTGGTTCGTGTCCCGTTACCACCGTCGGTGCGTTATATGAGTGACTGTCAAATCCCACTATTCTGTCTGACAAGGGAGGCTTAAGTGTTGGCAGTAGATGCTGTTGACTAGCTCCCTACTCTGTAGTTTATCACTTCTAGGTTAAGGACAGCTAACACAGATATCCCATCTGTGGCTTTACGCGGTATACGACAAAACAAACAAGGAATTCTTGGATGTTATCCTGAAAGGTTTTCTATCTGTTTTTTGTTGTTTTTTTTTGTAAAATGTGCAACATATTTTAAACTATAGACTAAGAAGTTTTAAAATATATCTGTTGTTTTTTTTAAATAAATAAGTGAAACCTAATATCTAAAAGTTAATATATATTAAATACGACCAATATATATATTCCACTCAACAATGAATTAGGTAAACAATAACAATGTTAATTTCATTACTAAATATTAACTTTAGCACCCACATTGAAACCAACTGATATATAAAAGACAACTTTCACACTATAGATCAAACCAACAATAACTTTGTATACGAAAGCCAGTTTTTACACTACACACTGAAACCGAATTTAACATTGCATTATCGAAACCATTTCTTAAGACCCTCCAGTGTCAAAGCGGTATGTCTGCGGACTTACAACGCTAGAAACCGGGTTTTGATACCCGTGGTGAGCAGAGCACAGATAGCCCTTTGTGTAGTTTTGTGCTTAATTTCAAACAAACAAACCATTTCTTAGATTAAGAATAGAAACCATCATTAGCATTGTATGTTAAAGCTAACTTTAGCAATATATATCAGTTTTAACACTAAAGATATAAACCGCCTTTAACTTTATATAACATTTATGGATTTTAGTACTACATAATGAAATTTAGAATTATATATCGAAATCACCTTTTACACTATACTTCAAAATCAACTTTAGCATTATATATAAAAACTAGCTTTTACACTACAGATCGAAACCAACTTTTGGGATTACACATTGAAACCATGCTATAGATTGATACCCATGGTGTATAATTATGGCCATCCTGTATATCAAACCAGTTTAACACTAAATATCAAACTAACTTTAACATTCCATAGTTCAATCACTACAGATCCAAGTATTTTTTATTTTGCATCAGGTTTAAGACTACAAGAGAATAAATGGTGTACTTTTTAACATTAATTCGGTCACAAACTTTGATGAATCGTAAAATATGGTGTTTATTGGTTGATTTACGCCAACGTTGGTTAGAAATCTGTAAATCAAATTACCAGATTTGTTAACATGGTACAATGATGCTCTCAAATTTTAAACACGATTTTCAAGAACTTGAATGGTGGTTATTAACTAACTCAGCTTCAGGAACAGACGCGATTAGGTCTCCATATTCTAGTTAACTCTTATCGCTATGACAACTTAACAAACAGGCGTGTTTACCAATACATTTAAGAACATAAGAAAGCAATTAAGATACCTCACAGGCTGATTGACATTTGACATGCTTTTAGTGACTTATCACAATTCCAAGGTGTGTTATTGCTCCTGTATAATAAAAAAAACATGTTAAGAACATATAGGAGCGTCAGCCCGCCTTGCTAAGCCAACTATTTTAATTTCCAGTAGCTTTAGATAAACTTACACAGATAATAGTTTGTAAGTGCTAAAAGATATTGATTAATTCTTCATAAATCTTTCCAGATCGATTAAAAGATAAAAATGTCTTGTTTGTGTTATATATATATCCATGTCTTTAGTAATTTTACGAAAGTGTAAATGGCCAGAAAATATACTACAAAATAAAATACAAAACAACAATAAAAACATCCTGCACAGAGTGGAATATATGTAAGAAACTCCATTAAATAAGTGTTTAGCTTCGACTTGTAACTGCATAAGTTCGACGGAAAATCGCTCTCTATTACAGCCGCTTCAAAACACTGAATGTAAATATCATACCCTGCACCAGTGCTTATTTAACATTTTAACAGGCCCCTGACGTATCCTGTACCAGTGTTTATTCAACATTTTAATAGACTCCTCACGTATCCTGCATCAGTATTTATTTAACATTTAACAGGCCCCTCAACTATCCTGCATCAGTGTTTATTCAACATTTCAACAGGCCCCTCAACTATCCTGCATCAGTGTTTATTCAACATTTCAACAGGCCCTTTACGTATCCTGCATCAGTGTATATTAACATTTTAACAGGACCCTCACGTATCCTGCATCAGTGTTTATTTAACATTTAACATGCTCCTCAACTATCCTGCATCAGTGTTTATTCAACATTTCAACAGGCCCCTCACGTATTCTGCATTAGTGTTTATTCAACATTTTAACAGATCGCTCACGTGTCATGCATTAGTATTTATTCAACATTTTAACAGGCCCCTCACGAGGCAGTGTGAGACATTTTTGTTCCAAAAATCTACCCCATCCGATTTTTCTTAATTTCAACTGAAATTTTTGGACATTTATATTAGCTAAAAAAGAAGGCATTTCCGGAACTCTTTTAGCGTTGGGGCTGCGAAAAGTGATTTGAAGTGGTAAGGTGACTGAAATCTCTTAGCGCACCACGAGCTAAACGGCCAAGCACAAGAAGCACAGAAATTACCAAATGACATGCAGAGGTATTCAGGAACCGTTTAGAACCACCTTGGTAGATATTGTGCAGCAAGCTGAGTAAATATTATGCCTGTAGCCGCTTTCAAAGTGTTCCTGTCTGCTCACCAAACTGCTGACTCTCGTGGTGCTACGACCTTCACTACCGAATCACAGGTGAAATCGATCGTATCTGAATTGAAAACTAAACATAAAAAGGTGATAGCAGAGACATAAAAGGTTGGCAATTGCTTAATTAATGATGCTGACAATGTGGCTTTATTTATATATATTGAATTTACTTCCAGTGGGTATACCTTACTACTAGCTAGCATGGAGACTTGAGGATGCTGTATTTCACTTAAAAATTTATCAATTAACAGACGAAAACTTGTCTCGAAGTTATCTCGAAAAGATACGTCCAAAACCAGCCTCTTTGGAAGTTTCTGGATTGAATTTACTTTTAATATTCAACTAATTGTAGTATAAAGACACCCCTTGGCTCCTGAGGGGCGTGTTAAAATTTCCACCACATACTTTGTTTTTTTTGGGGGGAGGCATATAAAATATGGTACAATTGTACTTTCTTGAAAAAGGAAAAACAGATAAGTTTAACTGTGCTAAAAAGCGATGAAAAACTACTGACACAGTAATAAAAATTTGAAAATATGAAAACTATTTATATCAAAATATTTAGTTTTTACTCCATCAACCACGGCACTTGATATTTTCAATTTGAACGCCACTTTATGCGGCACATAGACTAAACGGTCAGGTCAGAGACCCAAACGTTCAGACATAACCGTTTGGACTATGAATGAGAGAGAGAGAGAGAGCAATTATTCAATAGCACCCGCCGCCTACGACACTACTCATAATCAAATAGCGAAATTAACTATCGCTATAGCGCGCCGACAGATGAAAGCAATGAGCATATTCAGTGACGTATCACGGGCTCTAACCTTGTACCTTCTGATCCACAGTTCAGCACTCTAAACACAAGTCTACTCTAGGCCAAATAAGCAAGAGGCACCACTGGTCGACAGTACACAAAAGGCTTACTTTATTAAGATTCTAATAAAATAAATTGTTTGATTGCTATTAGATCATAGTATCATTACTTCTGAACTTTAACATAATCCAGTTCAATAAATAAGATTAAAATACATGAAATTCAAAAGTAAAATATAAATAAAATTCATATGTTGCACTAACTCTCTTAAATGAATTTCGGTATGTACCATAATGATAATATTTTAGGATTAAACGCTATTGCACTATATATGTGTCATAACACTGAATGTTTCTTATACCTCCAAGCCGTAATGTAAAGTTTTAAGTTAACTCTCCCATATATGCTTCTGGAACTAGCTTCAAAAATATATTTTCGGGCCTTAGCAAGAAGTATATTCATGACGTATGTTAATTAAGATTAGGCTTAGCGTGTATTTAAGAGGGTCGGAGTAAGTATTCATTTGATAATTTATTAGTCGTATAAGACGAAGACTACACATACATAAATACTTTTGTCACGGTTGTATAAAGATTATTAGTGTTGAACAACAAAAACTATTTAAACAAAGATACTGATTGATCAAACTCATACGGCAGCAACAGTTACTTTATAAATTGTTTTATAGTTTATTTGTTTGCTTGTTTGTTTATTTGTTTGTAATTAAGCACAAAGCTACACGATGGGGCATCTGTGCTCTGCCCACCACGGGTATCGAAACTCGGATTCTAGCGTTGTAAGACCGCAGACATACGGCTATAGTTTATTATAACAAAAAATTATTCAACAAAATAATTTGTTTTAGTCTTTACTTTGTAAGAATAAACAGTCTTTCCAGCATGTTAAATGTGCCATATACTGGCAGAAATCACCATGTTTTATACTAGAATAAATATTGTTTATCCACAAATAAGAATGTTGTTTTTGTTTACTTTACCTCTTGACACGCTCTTCTCAAAAACGGATGCTAAACATCTCTCAACAACGTAATTTATCGGTTACATGAATCTGTCGGGTATATATACCACCAGCCTAGGATCATGTGTACTTTAATTTAGCTATAATTCCTCGAATGAGTTTCAAAACTCCTAATAATTAAAAAAGCTAAAATACTATTTTATATTCAGCTAAAAACACTATCTAAGGGAAAACCAATTCGAAGGTACATTGGAAACTAAAACTAACCAATTAGAAACATTTTACAAGCATATCTGTATCATTAAGTGTTCAAAAACGGCGTAAGACAGTTACCTTAAACTAACTGCTATATAACATGAAAACTGCGCATTACTATTTAACAATAATGTTTACAAACAAACATTATTTTTCACGTTTTCAACTCTGTTGCTACCGGCAAACAAATTGCTTGTAACGATGTTGTACAAGAAATGTTTATACAACAATACACCTTTATTCTGTATTAAAAACATTATATGTTAAGTGCTTTTTTTCTTCCCACAAACCAGACTATCTTTTGTGTGTTTATATAATATATTACTTATTACACATAAGCAGAGTATATTATGTATTAAGTTAAAGTGGTACCTGTGTTTTAGCTATTTCACAAGTACTGTTGATTTGTTGAACATGAGATACTTGGTCCCTGTAATGATTAATACTGATTGTGAGAAATAACTTTCTGTCTTATGATAGAAGGATTAATGATTACTAAAATTATTTTCATTATACACCACATCCTTCTTAGAGTAGAAAGCGTTTGATTTGTTTTCTTACGATTTGATGGTTTCTAGCATAACTTTACCGTTATCTTGATGAAAAGACTGGGATGAGTCAGTTCCTACTTGAGTGCTTTGAAATCGTTGAAGTTGATAAGTTTAGGTTTGTATGGAAGTTGCCATACTAGGAGTGAAAGCATTATCAATCAAAATTGCTTGAACAACTTTTGAAACATTTTCTTAAATTAAAACTGTTCCACATTGGTGAAGAAATTGTAATTATGTTATGAAGTGTATATTTTTTCCAGTTAGAAAAATGAAGAGATCACGTTTTTCCCTAACTGATTTCCTCAGTAACCGACCAACTTCTGTTATTTATTTTCTGTTGATCAGGTAAAGGCATTTATACTTTTGTGGCGGATCTGTCCGTGCAGTCTAACTATATATATATATAGTTGAGTCTACCAAATTTAGGTTTTGTTTTATTTCTCAACTGATTGATGGGTTGAATTTTACTCTATAACATCAGCTTTAAGAAAGAAAACTCAATTCCGTTAACTACTGACCCGTACCTTTTAACAATTACACAGGCCTGCGAAGTTAAAGTTCATAAAATTTTTGTTTACAACAATGAGCATTTCTTATTGTTATGTTTGGGTTCTAGAACGATCGATAAGACTCTCACGTCGCGATTGGTCTAAAGACATCTATAGCCAGTGGTTTTCAACATTTAAGCATAACAAAATGTGACTCGATTTCAATAAAAAATGATTCACTTATGTAAAAGAACATATGACGTTTTATGAAAACTCTGTACGTGATGGC
Source organism: Limulus polyphemus (assembly GCF_000517525.1). Classification (NCBI taxonomy): domain Eukaryota; kingdom Metazoa; phylum Arthropoda; class Merostomata; order Xiphosura; family Limulidae; genus Limulus; species Limulus polyphemus. The sequence goes on along the minus strand of NW_013666200.1, from coordinate 147,721 downwards.
GAAAAATGGATATCATTTTCAGATTCAGTGTACAGGAAACTATTGTAGAACATGTACAAATTTCAAGACAATAAAATCATTGCAGGCCTGTGTTATTAGATAACTTTCGTTGTTTCGGTTTTTCATTATATTGTTATATTTTCTTAATTATTTAGGTCGGATAAAGTTTCCTCGAACTCTTTTACCGCAACAAATCGATTTTAAAAAGTTGAGTAAACCATATAAAACAAAGTTGGCAGTAGAGAATTGTTACTGTTAATTTGTCTTAACGTGTGTAGCGTTTTGTTCATATCTCTTAAACTGATTTCTTGCATTCAGGTCTATGTTATTTCTGGCGTTAAAGTTATCCTCTCTCCCTCAGTTTCCATTTCAATTAATAGAATCTTGAATATTCTTATTTTGCAGCTTTCACGACCATTCCACTACTTCATGACTTTTGCCGCTTTTCTCCTTAAAAAAAACACATCATAATTCCCATAGGTAAATTGCATCTTGCAAAACAAATGGTGGCTGATTGTTTACACAACAAAACATATATAATGGCTGGAGACGGCTTGAATGATGATGACAAAACCTTGTCGAAACGTTGTACATTTGCTGTTATGTTAAACGTATATTAAAGTTTTTCTTCATTACCCATTCAAGCCGTCTCCAGCCATTATTAGTCTCAAAGTGGGTTCCTTGTCATCGAATTTGAAAACATATATATTTCTTTTTACATATGCTTGAGGTAGGTTATCTCTGCATTTAAAATATGTTGATTTGATTGGTTAACTAGATCTAGATACTTGAAATATTCTGTCAGTATTGTCATTTAAGGAATGAAGTAGATAATGAATGATCTGCTATATGAACTAAAACCTTAGGAAAGATCATACACGTGATATCACACAAATATCCTCGTTAATACCAATACCGATGTAAAATATTTTTTGAAGATACTAAAAATAGTATTTCGTTACTATCAATGTGTAGTAAAACTAAGCTGATAAAGCTCTTTGGACTTAACTAATGTGATGAAACATCACGTTGCATTTCAAATGTTTCAACATATTCCCAAAAAACTTAGAAGTACAAACACGTTATTTCCTGTCCAGCAGTTCTTTCTCCTATTGTTTACTTGTCTTAAGCCCATATAGACAAATGGATTAAGCCTAGGGCGGCAGAATCCTGTAATTCTGGTGGGACGGTAGTATTAGCATTTGATAACAACCAACGCCTTTAGACACTCGCTGTATAAGGTCAGTCACTCTAATACGATATTCTGACGAAACTAGTCTTCTCTTCCAGCATGTACCTGGTGCCAACTTTCGCAACTCCTTTATATCCAGCATGTACCTGGTGCCAAGTATCGCAACTCCTTTATATCCAGCATGTACCTGGTGCCAACTTTCGCAACTCCTTTATATCCAGAATGTACCTGGTGCCAACTTTCGCAACTCCTTTATATCCAGCATGTACCTGGTTCCAACTTTCGCAACTCCTTTATATCCAGCATGTACCTGGTGCCAACTTTCGCAACTCCTTTATATCTAGCTTGTACCTGGTGTCAAGTATCGCAAGTATTTTGGACGTGCAAGTATTGAAGTTTGCAGGGTTATGCTTATATAGTTTTATAGGGATGAAAATAAAAGCAAAATAAACCAATGGAACTAGAGATGAGCGTTATTAAAATAATTATACATTTCACAAGCTCTTTATGATTAAAATAAAGATTTTAGAATGTTCTTACTTTGACTGACAAAAACAAAATTCAAGAAGTTATTTTCTTCGTGTTTTAAAGATTTTGTTCTTATGTCGAATACGAATAAAACAACGAAACGAAAAATCCTTCTTATTACTTTTGATGGGTATGCTGGATACTTTCTGAATAATGTTTTTGTTATTGGTCAGAAGCTAGGATTTATCCTATAAAACAGGGTATAATTCTAGAAAGTTATTTTTCCATAGAATGCACAGTTTCTAGTTATTCAGGCGTAGGATAAGAATGCCCACCTTTCGACAATGTAACAATCCAGTTATACTGATCAGAAGGATGTGCATCAGTTGTCTGCTTAGTTCCGGAGCATTCTTGATGTTTTTAAAACCAGCATATCCTACTACAATTTGTAAACGTTCCTCTTGAAGTTCAGTCTCTGTATTGGCTTCTTGTTCCATATCTCCAAAAGTGTTTTCCATAAGCACCTGGATATCATCTTTTTCATTAATATCATATCAGCATTAGACTGGACAAGTACTTATTTCATCCAAACCTGTTCACAAATTTCTGTTGACATGAAGGCTTTAATATAAGGAGAAGTTTTAGACGGTTTTGAACGTCCGTGGGAGGAAGTTAGTTGTGATATTGACCAAATCCATAAATTTATGAAAATGTACTTTCAAGACAATCTTGGTTAATTCTAGATGTTATCACATAAGGAATCCCCCTTTCCTTTCCCAAGTAATCAAGCATGTTTTTCAAACTATTAATTGAAATTAAGATACCATCCTGAAAAGGAATTATTGCATTTCTTCCCACAACATACATATTTTACACTATCTGATATGCATCATTCAATATTTTATTTTGCATTGTTAGGCGAATACCGTATGTTTTTTAAGCAGTTTTCTTATCATTCTTCACTCTGGGGTTCATTTCATCAAACACGTATCACTTAGCTCTAAGAACCATTTCAATTTGTAATTCAGGAAAAATATACTGGATAGATTTAGCATTTCGATGTGAAAATACTTGTACTGCCATACTAATATTATATCTGTCGCTACCTGTAACTGCATTATGCTTCCAAGATAATTTGTGTGGAATTATGAATTCTTCTTGGGCCTCTTTTTAAAACATCAAGAATCAGTTTCTTTATAATAACTGTGCCACAAGGAAGAATCAATTAAGAATCCAAAAAAGGGGTTTCTCAGCAGTTTTTATTACGTGAGGAATGTAAGGGAAAGTAAACACAGGCTTTTGGTTTGATAGATTAGAGAATATGGAATTAAGCTTACTCAGAAGTTCGACTTTTTTACAGCTGAATTTTATAGAATAGCTATGAAATACAGTTTTTATTACGTGAGGAATGTAAGGGAAAGTAAACACAGGCTTTTGGTTTGATAGATTAGAGAATATGGAATTAAGCTTACTCAGAAGTTCGACTTTTTTACAGCTGAATCACATAGAATAGCTATGAAATACAGTTTTTATTACGTGAGGAATGTAAGGGAAAGTAAACATAGGCTTTTGGTTTGATAGATTAGAGAATACGAAATTAAGCTTACTCAGAAGTTCGACTTTTTTACAGCTGAATCACATAGAATAGCTATGAAATACAGTTTTTATTACGTGAGGAATGTAAGGAAAGTAAACACAGGCTTTTGGTTTGATAGATTAGAGAATACGGAAATTTTCGGAGACACATTAAGCTTACTCAGAAGTTCGAATTTTTTTTACAACTGAATCACATAGAATAGCTATGAAATAGAAGCCTGTTTTATGTGTCTGTCTCTGATAGTACTTTTGGTCATGAGTCCCGGGAGGATTAGATACACCCTGTATCTCTACCTCCCAATGTCTGTCTTCTCAGCTTCTTGAATCACGTTTTAACTAGTGCTTTTCCCGAAGGTGCCAGCAAACTGTACGTAGACTGGCTGCTTCCACTTCACAGTAAGTTGTTCACATGGTCCATACATCTCGTCTTCACCTGGATCAAAAACACCATTATCTCAATCGACTTATGAAAGTACGTAGAGCTTCTGAAAATCCGAAAGTAATGTTGTTTTCCTTCTCATAAAAATAAATGATTGAATAACGGATACTGGTATACAAGAATCTTTTTTTTTGCCCATTTATTTGGTACAACAAATAAGACAGTATTCTGAAGGCTTTCTTCGAAACTACTCGGTGGCTTATAGCAAAAGCAGATATTTTTCCCCAAAAAATAACCTGTTTCTTTTCGTAAAGAATTTTCTGTACTTGAGCTAGTATGAAAATCCCACATTCACTTGAGATATTTTCTACTTCTGCTACTCCGTCTGTTGATACTCTTTTATCAAGTTTCTGATTCTCTTTTATTAACGCACCAAGTTTTGCTTGGAGACGAAGTTTTCCTCTTAGAAACCATAATAACAATTTTTGTTGTTGTTTTAAGCCTAGCTCGTAATCTCAAAGTATCAGAGCAATTTGTACATTTCCAAGGCTTCTGTTTAGTAAATATGGTTTTATTTTTATCGGTCTTGCTGCAAGAAAACCCAAGTTCGTTCAACTGTTCTTCCATTGTCTTCTTTATACTTCTCTTTCCACACCTACGCCTTCGATTTACTGTTGCTAATTTCACCAAATAAGGCTCGATATTAAGCGATATTTTGAGAAGCAATAAGTCACTTTCAAGTTTCCTTTATCGACGAAGAATTATAAGTTTCGTTTTCATATTAATCTCAAAATCTTCCTCAATAAATGAATAGAGTAAATTTGACGGATTCTAAATTAAAACTGTCCGCCCGACGGCAGGCATGAACCCAGTCTTTGCGTAAGGTTTCGTTTTTCTATAAACGATTCTCTATTTTTGAAAATTGCAATTGCACACTCTGGCACGTCGCGACTTAAAGTTTAAATAAAATAAACGTGAAAAAATCTAACACGTTGATTCACTTAAAACAGTGTAGTCTCATAACTATGCTGTGCTATCTATAAAAATACGATCAAGTTCTTCAGTAAAATAAAAACAATCGGCACCAGTGATGTCATCGAGACAAGAAGGTTTGTTTGTTTTTGAACTTTGCGCAAACCTACACGAGCGCTATCTTCGCTAGCCGTCCCTAATTTAGCAGTGTAAGGCAGCTAGTCATCACCACCCCGCCAACTCTTAGGCTACTCTTTTACCAACGAATAGTGGGATTGACCGTTACATTATAACGTCCCCACGGCTAAAGGGGCGAGCATGTTTGGCGGGACGGGAATTCGAACCCGCGACCCTCAGATTGGGAGTCGAGCGCCCTAACCACCTGGCCATGCCGGACCTCGACAAGAAGAAGAAATATTTCCCCACCAGGGGGTAACAACTGTGCTTTGAAAAATATTACAATATTTTTTATTATATATGTATATATCACATACGATTGCTATAGAGTACA
>NW_013666200.1:134980-142217 GCF_000517525.1 Limulus polyphemus | reverse complement strand
TGGATGGTGATGACTAGCTGCCTTCCCTCTAGTCTTACACTGCTAAATTAGGGACGGCTAGCGCAGACAGCCCTCGTGTAGCGTTGCGTAAAATCCGTAACAAACAAACAATAATTCTGTGACTTATAACATGGGGTGTGAATATATTAGAAACAGCCTGGAGACTGTTGTACACCATTACAATGTAACTCAATAATAGACGTGAACATACCAAAAATAGTTTAGTGTTTTAAAACCATTAAACACACACCAAAATTTCTCTATGTTTATTTTGAAATACCTAACGAAAACTAGCATTTGTTATTACTGTAATTTTTTATTGACTAAAGGTGTGCCACATTACTTTAGTGAATTAAAAGTGTTGCTTTTATGTCTAGAAATGTGATAGTCAACATGCAGAAACAAATAAATTGCAGATGTATCTTGATTATTCAACTCCTGACGTCATGCTACTGCGCTTATATCTAATCGTTTTATTAGGCAGAGCAAAACACTGAAACAGTTGCCCTGACATTATCTAATCTCCTAATCAAATTATGTTCTGGCTCCTGTTTGAGAAATTGACAGTAGATATACTAGGCAAAGCAAAAAAAAAAAGAGAGACAGAGATAAGACTCACAGATAACTTGGTTCACCCAGACTTCTTGAATTGCTTCTTCGGTGTTATACCTAGTTGCAGTTTGGGGTGAGTTCACCGGTTGCGATATGCTACACGAGTAGAGCTAAGATCCAATGCAAGTATAGACAGACGCGCGTGCACACAGAAACAGAGTTGAGACTCGAAGTAATATACTGTAAACACAGACGTAAACTTGTTGAAGTCTAAAGAGTGTGTATTCTGTAAAAGTATCCGACAGAAGGTTTAAATCTATAAAAAAAAAGGTTTTATGTAGGCCATACACAAAGGGTCGGACTCTATTCAGAAGAGTTTTGAAAAAAGAAATCTGGAGCCAAGTATTATGAAATAGTTTGCAAACAAAGAAACAGATCGAGAACCTAGAGTCAACTGCCACAGTTCGGAATCTATTAGGAGGTATCCTGTAAACAAAAGCAAAAATCGAGAACTTAGAGCAAACTACCACAGTTCGGAGTCTATTAAGAGGTATCCTGTAAACAAAGGCAAAAATCGAGAACCTAGAGCCAACTGCCACAGTTCGGAGTCTATTAAGAGGTATCCTGTAAACAAAGGCAAAAATCGAGAACCTAGAGCCAACTGCCACAGTTCGGAGTCTATTAAGAGGTATCCTGTAAACAAAGGCAAAAATCGAGAACCTAGAGCCAACTGCCACAGTTCGAAGTCAATAGTAGGTATTCTGTAAACAAACATAAAGATCTGGAAGCTAGAAGGAGATGTTTAAAAGTTCGGAATTGGCACCATAGTATTTTTGTAACCCATATATGAAAGATCGCAGGCTATAGCAAGATGTTTTATAACCCTCACATGCATACTGTGAAACTATATGGATGTATTGTATAACCCACATCAACAGTAAGAATCTTTAGGTGTTACGACCCAAATGTCCTGATTGGGGAAGTACAGGTACATGAAAGTTCAAAACCTAAAATTCAACATTCAGTTACCCACACGTACAAGGGTCGGGATAATCCGTTCACTAAAAAGCTATGTTCTCCAACGCATCACAACGGGTCAGAGATATAAAAAACAAACAAGAGACACTCCGTAACCCACACATAAAGGATCAGAGACTATCGATACTCCGTAGCCTACACATAATAGGTCAAATATTATAAGGGGATATTCTGTAACACACACAAAAATGGTTGGATACTATATTGAGATGATCTACGACATACACACACATAAGCAAATATTTCCATACAAATGTTTAAAGCCTGTAAGAATGCCAACTGGTAGGAGACTATGGATGGACAGCATTTTGTGTGACCCACACCTCCAGGTTCCAGTATTATATGATGGGATATTCTGTAACTCATCCCTACCCACAAGTATTATAGAAAGTATTCTATAATTTATACTTCCATATTAGGAGAAATTATATGTGAATTTTATGACCCAGTTAGGAGACTTTAGAGTGGTATTCTGTAACAGACACACGACTCATAGTTCAAAGAAACACATTTTGTCATTTTCTCAGACCGTTGAGTCAGTTTTGAATCATGTTAAATTTAGAATCGGATAATACTATTATGCTTTTAATAAATATTAGTTCTTAAATGTGGTAACTCTGTGTTGAAAATATATGTAAAAATAGCCAAACCCTTGTGGACGATTTGAAAATTACTGTACTTTGATCAAAATGGAAGCTTATGTTGGCATAGTAGTTTTCGTAAGATAATCCATCTTTTTGTTTGAAGGTGAGTAGACTAAAATTATTTTTTTAAATGATGAGGTTCTAAACTTGCAAAATCAATATATTTTTTAATGAGGTCTGGATTTCCTTATTGAAAAGTAATGTGAAACATAAAAGTATCACTGGGTTAAGATAGTCACTAAAGTCATTGAAAACATTAAATTTATAGATATAAAATATATATATATATATATATATCGCTATTACTTCACAGAATGCATTCGTCCATTGTATAAAGTTTCTACAAAAAAAAGGGAATGTTTATTTATTTGTTTGTTGTTAAGTATAAAGCTACAAAATGGACTATTTGTTTCTACCACGGGTATCAAAACCCGATTTTTTAGCGTTACAAGTCTTCAGGCTTATCCCTGAGCTACTGATGGGTAGAAAAAAAAAGAAATTAAACAATAATATCATCAGAAAGTATTGATGAAATACCTATTACGACACCATTTGGATCTAGTTCATTTGATAATCAAGAACTTACTGCGGCACACTTTGGATCTAGTTCATCTGATGATGAAGTACTTGCTGCGGCACCATTGAAATTTAATTCATCTGATGATGAAGTATCTGCTGTGGCATAAGTTCACAGAACACGGAAAACAAACAGAAACTTGGTTTGAAGTTCAAATAAAAAGATATTGATCTTGTCAACACCGCTTGGGCCGGTACAGAAATAGAAACGGATGAAATCTGTACACCACATCAATATTTCATACAGTTTTTAATGGTCATCTCATCTCAAACCTATGTGAACAGTTTAAATAAAACGGGTAATAGACTTTAGTTACACAACAACATCTGAAATTGAATAAATTCTGGGCATTCATATTCTATCATATATTATATAGATGCCATGATATAAACTTAAATCAAAAGAACACAGACAATTTTCAATAATTGCAGATTATTCCCAGAAATCAGTTTGATAAGCTAAGAAATTATTTTCATGCAAATAATAATTTTGATATCATCCAGAAATGGGAACCAGGATAACCCACTTTACAAATTACGTCCAATCATTGAATCTGTACGAAAAAACTTGAATACATTACCAGTGCAAGTTTGTTTGTTTTTTGTTCTGAATTTCGCGCAAAGCTACACGAGAGCTATCTGCGCTAGCCGTCCCTAATTTAGCAGTGTAAGACTAGAGGGAAAGCAGCTAGTCATCACCACCCACCGCCAACTCGTAAGCTACTCTTTTACCAACAAATAGTGGGATTGACCGTGACTTTATAACGCCCCCACGGCTGAAAGGGCGAGCATGTGTGAAGGGGATTCGATCCAGTGCAAGAGAAATATTCTATTGATGAAATGATCTTACCAATCAAAGAAAGATCCGATATGAAACAATATAATAAAAGCAAACCACATAAATGAGGTTTTAAAGTTTTTGTACTTGCTATTGCAAATATAATTATTTATGACTTTGAAATGTACAATGGAAAAGGTACAATAGCAATAAAAAATGAATATCTTAGAATTAGTGTGAATTTGATTCTGAGATTGATAGAGAATTTACAAAAATATCAAATTCTTTTGAGATCATTGGTTCAGTTCTTATAAGTTGATAATACCTCTGAAAAAACGAGAATTTTTGGTTGCTGGAACTGTTAAGACCAAATAGGGTTGTATACTGCAAACTAATGTCAGGAAAACATTTAAAGAAAAGGCATGGGTCATTTGATTACCAGATAGAAGAAAAATCAAATACAACTTTTTTTATAAATGGTATGACAACACATCAGTGCATCTGTTATCCTCGTTTGTTAGCTGCAAACTTGAGAAAAAAAGTGCAGCAATGACAATATAACATCCAATGTCCAGCTATAGTCCAGATTTATAACAAATTAATGTTTGTGTATGGATTATTCAAATCTCCATGATATGTTGTTCGAGTTTTATCGTGCGAGTTTCAAATCTAGGCTTATTATATGATAATACTTTTCTTCTCATAGGCATGTGTTGTTTCAATGCTTGGCTGTTTCATAAGTTACGCTGCCAAATGAAAAAAGAAATACTACAATCACTTATGGATTTCTGATATGAAATCGCCCACAGTCCTTTGGTGAGATCAAAATGGGAAACAATGGAGTGAAAAGAGGAAGACTATTATAATTTGAAATTGTGCTGCATTGTTGCAGAAAAAGTATACCAAAATTAGTTGTTGTCATTAGATACGATAGTACAGACAATGGCCACAGTGTGCAGTCGGCAAAAATTAGTGTTTGTTTTTAATTTCGCGCAAAGTTACACGAGGGCTATCTACGCTAGCCGTCCCTAATTTAGCAGTGTGAGACTAGAGGTAAGGAAGCTAGTCATCACCACCCACCGCCAACTTTTGGGCTACTCTTTTATCAACGATTTATCGTAACATTATAACGCCACCACGGCTGAAAGGACGAGCATGTTCGGTGTGATGGGGATTTGAGCCGCAGATTGCAAGTCGAGCGCCATAACCAGGCCAAAATTAGTGATGCAAAGGTAAATGATAACATATCATTTTAATGAATATTTAATTTTTGATTCGTTGATCTGCAAGGAATACATAATAGATATTTAACAATTGGAAATTAATGAACTAAAAATGTATCATTTTGTAAAAAAGAAAAAAAATTCAGATGAGATTTACAATGAATTTGGTTAAAATTTGTTTCTAATTTCAGGGCTCCCCTATAATTCACAAAAGCTTCACTATACTGACCAGGCTCTTCCATTATTTCTATGGTTATCCCAAAGAAATCCGTACCCAAAAACAAGTCCCATAAGCAATATTCCCTTCAATTTTTTCACGTGCTCCAGTATCAAGGCAATTTTGGGAGAGGGTATTTTTGAGAATCGGCCCTATTGGATCATCAGATCGCTTTGCAGTGCTACCATTTGGTTATTTGGGCTTTAGGCCTATCGATTTCCAGGATCATTAAGGCCGTCAACGGGGCTGCAATAATGAAGTGCGTGTCACTTGATTGGTTGTTGTGCTGCCGCTCAGCCTAGAGGGAACACTGCCCGTAAGGGCACTCACCCATGGTACCTGTGCACGTGTGCCACGATTGGTACTTCTCGTGAGTAGAAGTGTGAACACTATTTCAGATATAGTGCTCCTGGGATCCCGAGGGGTTTCAAAAGCACAAAATTCGATGCCAGATTCGGTTTCAGCGACTTTGAAAACCTGCTCTTTGCTCCTCTTCATACTTGGATGACCTTCCGGGAGCGTTTTAGTCCCCCTTGGCAGTAAGGCTAAACCATATAAATAAGAAAGTCCCCCGAGTTCGCTTGCAAGGTTTGGTCACGATAGCTCAAGAAACGTTGGAGACATTCGCGGAAAACAAATTCACAAAGACACAACGGGAACTAAAACAGAATGTTGACAAAAATGCATTTGTTATTACCAGATAGTTTGTTTATGTTTAATTATTCAACCACTTTCTTCTCTGTCTTTTTTGGCCATAAATACACACACGTGTGTGTTAAAAAATACCAAAAGAATATTATATTAACATTTATTCACAACTTAAAACTTCTTACACATAGACACAAATTTTCAACTCTTTCGAGTGTACAAAGAATAAAAGATATTTGGTAGTAATAGACATTTATTTTGCTTTATGTTTTAAGCCAAGTAGGTAATATATGTGTTAAAGTGCCAAAAAATATTCATTAATTAAGATTTATTCACCACCTAAAACTTTTTAAACACTGACTCTATAACATTAGTAATCTTAGGCCTATTTGTAGTCTAATTAGGCCTAACACATAAACGTAACGTAAGGTTAAACTCAAACACTACTTGGTAAACTTTATTTTGTTTTTGGCTACAACACAATGTGACAAAACTTCTGAATTAAACTACTTTGCTGTTAATATCACCGAAGTTATAAAAAATTAAGAATAAAAAACAAACCTGCTAACAAATAAACATGAATATTGAGCATTCAATATAAACACCATAGTTGGCCTAAGAACAATCAGGTGATAGTGTTGTTGCTAAGCGACAGGTATATTGTTGAGCATTACCAAAAATAAGCCTTTTATAGTTAGTGATTATAGTGGTCTTAAAATGTGATTTTGTAAACATTTGTTCGTTCTTTTTCATTATTTTATACTTTCGTACTTTTGGACGCATATTATTATTATTTTCTATTTTTAACTACAACACTGAAAAGTAAAATAAATAAATAAAATAATTATACGATAAATCCGCTACCATAAGAATATAATGATGTGTACATAAACACATCGTGGTCACAAGTAAATAGACACCACCTTTTCAGAAAAAATTAAATTTTTCAGTTATATTCACATGAATTAATATATTTATAATTTAATTAATATCTAGTAGATCTTCCTTTCGCTTCGTAGAGTTCGTTGATCCTTTGGGGCATCGTGAGAATCATCTCGTCAATTTTAGATTGTGGGATTTTCGCCCACACTTGCTTCTGAACTTGGAGTAGATCTCTCTTCGAAGTTGGTTTTTTGGTTGTTTCTTGACTTGCCGGTCGAGTATGGCCCAGAGGTTTTCGATGGGGTTCATGTCAGGAGATTGGCTCGGCCAGGGCAACTTCTGGATACCATTTTCTTCCTGCCACTTTTGGGTGTTTCTAGCAGTCTGACACGGTGCTCCATCTTCCTGGAACAACGCTGTGTTCTTGTCCACAAAACCCGAGGAATAAAGTGGCAAGAGTCCTTCCTCCAATATTTCGACGTATTTCGCAAAATTTATGTTGCCAACGCACTCCATTAAGCTCGATCTCCCACCAACCCAAACAGCTACCCAAACCATCACCCTGAAACCACCATGCTTCACAGGTGTCTGCAATCTGTTGAGTCAAAACTCTTGGTGAGGCATTCTCCAGATCCATATCATTCCACTGTCCGAAAATTGATTCGTCTGAGAACAATAC
>NW_013666200.1:104310-134073 GCF_000517525.1 Limulus polyphemus | reverse complement strand
ATTAGTGTCATTTTTAATGGAGAGTTAGAAATCCCATTTTGTACATCATGCTTATATCGGTCTTTCAGCTGGCTCAAAGTAGTCATCAGCCGAATATTGGCTGTATCAAGGGAATGAATTTTTCTTTCTTGTTCTTCAATCACCTTCTCCTTAACCACAATCATTCCTTGCATCTCGTGCTGTTCTCGTCGCAATTCCTCTTCAACTGTAATCAATCTAATACATTCACAGAAACTATCTATTAGGAAATTTGTAAAAAAAATAAAATCTATATTTCTTATTATCTTTTTAAACTTTTCAACACAAAAAAAACTTTTAACAACAAGCCAAGAATATTTTCAAACTGATAAAGTTACATTATTAATTAAATTTTCAGTATTTGGAACTTATTAATAATATTTTACTATTTCTTAATGTTTTAAATCTTACAATATAAAATAGGTAATGAGTACATTACGTCTTTAAACAAGAAAAATGGGATTGAAGCTAATAAAATGTGAGTTGTAAAATTTCCACCTATTTCACAAACAGTTTTCTTATTGAGATCACTGGTACATTTTTCTGTGCTATGATTCTTTTAGAATACAAAGTGTAAACACAGTCAAAATACATGCACTGTAATTGTCCATGAAAAGTTCTAGCACATGAAAAAAAAAAAGGATCAATTAAGAGAACTTGAACATTTATACAAAATATGCAAAGTTTTCAGATGCTTGAATAATTTGATACTATTAAAAAAAATACTTAAAATATCTTCTTTATAACTGAGAAAGTTGAATAATCTTTACATTTACGCCAGTGTCATAATTCTTGAAAATGTTTATATTCTGTAAGAAAATTATAATTCATAATTTCTCAAATACAAACATGATAAACTCCTGAAAGTTTACCCTTGCAATGATACCATTACAGTGGATGCTACTCCTGAAGCACATTGTACTTCAAGAAATCTTCTCAGGCCAACTCCATAATATGTGTGTGTAAAGTGTCCAAAGTCTACCTGTGACATCAAGTTCATTTTGTAAAGAAAATTGTATGTCATATAAAATTGTATGTTAAGGAAACAGAGATTATTAGCTAAAATGTTTTGTGAATATGCTACATACAACTGATGATTCCTCATTTAAGCTCTCCAGACAATGCTTTTGAACATTTCAAAATCTTCAAATACACCAATCCAAACAAACATTAATAACAGCTTCAATGAAATAAAATGATTTGGTTTAGAATTTTTGTTCAAAGCTAAACATAAGCCATTCCTAATTTTGAACTGATAGATTACAGAGAGAAGGCAGATAGCCAATAACACCCAATGCCTACTTTTGGACTACTTTTGTCTGAGCAAACAGTAAGAATTGACTATCACTCTCACAGTGTACCCAAGGTCACAAAGTGTGGAACCATGAATCTTTGGATTTACAGTCTGTACTTACTAACCACCAGGCCAAGCCTGCTCAAATAAAACTGTGTGTCTGAACTTTGCAACAGCAGCCCCAGTAGCATCACTGAATGGTTTTATTTTTGTAACATCCTTCCTCCTTTTTCACCTCTTTGCTTTCTTACTCAGTTCACCATTTCTTAATTTGGTTTCACAATCTCCAGCCATGATTTAAAACCATTTGCTACTTTAAATTTCCTTCATAATGTTGAAAAATAATTTTTCTTTCAATACTTTTATGTTTTGTGTATCTACATAAACATATTTTTTTACTGTATTTTTACACTAATTTAAAGTGTGTTATAATTTTTTTAATTTAATTCTATTAATTTCCCAAACCTGTATTACATCAGTTATACTTATCCCCTTATTGTTTTGTAATGCTGAGAAACAAAAATGCTATTGCTTGCTGTAACTTTTGTATTTAGTTGCATCTTGTCAAAAGTTTAACTACAGTTTCATTCACTTTAGGTTTATTTTTTTTGTAATTGAGCCAAAAACAACATATTCAACATGTCAAGAACCACATTAATTCACAAATTACTGTTCATCAGCCAGCTTTCTTCTTCAAGATGTAAAATGGAAAAATTAATTCACCGTTGAGATTGTCTCATTTGTTACTTTAATTCAATGTACACTTCAATTTATAAAAAAAAACAATAATTTAAAAAAACTACTCACATCCAGGACTTTTCAAGTTCTTGAATAAATATGAAAAAATTTCAGGATTTCTGTGGGTTTCTAAGCCCTTTATGAATTCCATGAATTTAATTCAGGATGAGACAAACTTGAGGTGAGCAAGTAAAAATCTGTTATTTTTCTTATTTTTGTTCAACTTCAAACAAAGGCTTTAATCAACAAAAAAGGTTAACTGGATTTGTGGTTCACATTTTTTTTCCTGCCATGAGACTACAAGTGGATAATGAAGTGCACATGACAATAGAGGCAGTAGAAGTGAGAAGATTAACATTTGTTTTATGTAATGTACATTAATTAAAAATGTCATCATAATTCAAAAGGGGATATCATTAACTTTGTTAATTTGGGTTTTTATGCATCTAAGCATAACACAGTTACATAAGATCACTCTACCTAGTAATAATATTTTTCATTTGTTGATCTTTTTCTTCTTGTTGTTTCTTCAGACGTACCTCACCAGCTTCTAGTTTTGCTTGACAGTCAGCCATAAACTGTTCTGTATTGTTCTCTTGCTGTGACAGTTTCTTTTCTGTTTGGTTTAATTTGCTATGTAGTTCTGTCATTAGTCCTTTTAATGCTTGTATCTCCTGCTCATACTGAGAGTTCAAGACATAACATTATTAAAGATAAAACCCACAGTTTAATAATAATGTGAGAATAAGCTCTTGACATGAATGTTTAGTACCCTGAAGTGAAACACAGCTTAACTAGTTAAATGCTTTTTTTTTGTACAAAACATACAACTGTTATAGTAATATTGTGTAATGCACATTTATGGATGGTAGGTATAACTTATTATCACGAGAACTATGAATTATTATTTTTTATAATAAAACTAAAAGATTCTATACAGTTGAAGTTAATTTTAGTATGGTGAGCATAACTTAAAACCTAAACTCTAAAAATACTAAATCTAAAGTTTACTACCCTTCATATAAAATTAGAAACTGTATCTATGAACATCTAAATGTCTTCAAATTCAAAGGTAGTCTTAAGATCTTTCAAAAATGATAAATAACATCTGAACACATGTAAACTGTATAATGCAAATACAAGATAAGATAAATATATCTATCAATCTTACCATACATATATATACTTACATGTACAGGGTGTGATGTGGTATTCCTTCATTTTTTGTTGATTATTATTCTATTCATATTTTACATACCTTTATTTTTAAGAATACTGGTATTAGAATTTTGATTATTCTTAGTGAAGAATAAAAAGATTCCTTACAAGGGATTTATTTATTAAAAGGATCATTTTAAGGTTCAAATACTTATTCTGAATTAAAGACTTAACAGTTTCTCACAGAAACACTTTCCTACAATCATATTTCTAAACATATTCTGGCTATTCAGTTCCACTCACTATAACAATTTAATATTAAGAATAATCAACAAATATTTATATTACTGAAAAGTGGTATCTTTTAAACCCTTAGCAAGAAACAATTGACAAAACAACAAAATAAAATTCTATTGAATAGCAATGTGTGTATGTGTGTGTACTACCTCAAGTTATGTAAACTCGTGAGTAATGAAAGGTTATCTTAGGACATGAAAAGTTGCTTCCTTTGTATGTAATTGTAAAAATGCATAAACGTTCATACAAACTGCAAAACACAACATGTGAAACTGTAAATTTGCATGTAGCCATCATATCAAATTTCTTGAAGATCCATCTAGAGGAGGCGAGGTAGTGGTAAAAAAAATGCCCATAAAAACCACAAAATGCAAAACTGAAAATTAGTATGCATCACCCCATGGACACAATGAATCTCCATGCCAAATTTGGTGAAGATCCATTGACAGGGGGCAAAGTATTGGTAAAAAAAACAAAATCACCCATCAAATCCACAAAATACAAAACTGAAAATTTTTATGTACAGGTCACAGATTCTGTTTCTTGTTTTAATATTTGGTTGTGCCCCCTCTGACCTTAATAACTGCTTGACATCATCATGGCGTAGTGTGCACAAAGAATTGAATGTAGGAAGGGGTGAGAGTTCATGATGCTACACTTTGGATTAGGGCTTCCTTTAGTTCCAAAATGATTTTCAGGTTTCTTCTCTTGCACTATGTTACCCACTACCTTCCAGCAGTTTTTGATAGGGTTGAGATCTGAGCTGTTGCCTGACCAGCATAGTGTCTTGATCCTCTACCTTCGAAAGTAGTCCTTCAACTGAAGCAATGAAATAAAACGTAAGACATCTATTCAATACACCTAGAGAGAAGTTTCCTATATATTTCATGTCTACTGCATAAAGTACAGGAATAATACCAACCTTTTTAGCCTTGTGGCAAGGAGCAGGGTCATCCTGGAATGTGCACTGGTCAGCTCCATCAAAGTGATCCCAAACTGTTCGCTTGAACCAGGACTTGAGGATCTCAAAGTACTGTCAGTACTGACAGTGCTTTTCATAAAATGAGGGCATCCCACATCCTGGCCAAAATTTCAACTTCACATCACCTGAACCTGCAGTTGCATTCAAACACGCTAGATGAAACTCTTCTCCACATCAATGCTGTACATCAGACCTGTACAGGTTAAACTTTGATTTGTCTGTGAAGATCACTTTGCTCCACATTGTTTCAGTCCAGTCAGCATGCTCTTTGGACTAGTTGAGCCTCATCTTCTTCATTTTATTGATAATGAGGGGTTTCTTCCTTGGCCTTTTTGTTGGGAGACAGGCTGAAAAAATGTGAGACTGGGTGGTTTGTACAGGTTCATGTGTTTGGGTGATTGTCAGCCACTGTGGAAGCTTTCTTCTTACCCCTTCCTTTCCACCACTCCACACAACCAGTCTCTCTCTATGTCTCTGCATCCAATGGCTCACAGTAGACTGGTTAAATTTGATTCTTCTAGCAATCTGTCTTGTTGAGATTCCCTCTTTGCTTAAAGAAACAATAATTGTTTTTGTTTTTCGTGGAGTTAATTTTCAACCTTTGGCCAAGGTAGCATCACATGCAAATTGTAGCAGATAGACTTCTAAACTGACTCTCAGTAAGAGTCTCTATTTATAACCAAAAAACAGCTCATGCAATACCAGACAGCCTATAAAGCTACTGATGTAATAGTTACAGTATTGCATCATCCATGAAATACATTTGCACCTACATGCATTAGGGCTTCAAAACGGATGATGATTCCGAAGAAAAATGTGCAAAATTTGGGTGATGCAATAAATTTTTCCACCACTGTATATAAATAGA
Organism: Limulus polyphemus; assembly: GCF_000517525.1. Classification (NCBI taxonomy): domain Eukaryota; kingdom Metazoa; phylum Arthropoda; class Merostomata; order Xiphosura; family Limulidae; genus Limulus; species Limulus polyphemus. Next base: position 128,718 of record NW_013666200.1, on the reverse strand, counting down.
GCAAACACACATCATTTTTAGTTAACATTCATGTGATTGCAACAGTACAGATTATAGGTGACATTAACCGTTGTTCCAAGTATTAAAACAAAAAAACATTTGAGTATTTCAAAGATTTAATTTCATCAAGTTCATTACCTATGAACACCACTGTAAACTGACTCTCATGACTGAGACACCCACATACCTCTTCAACTGTTTTCTTAACTTTATTGTTTCTTCTATGAGGTGTCTTTTCTCCAGGATGCGACTGTTTAGTAGACAACATTGGTAGAAGCTCAGGGGCTGGTTCTTGTGAATCACTTTTATACAAGTTTTTTCTGAACGAAAAACAAATTAATTAAGTTATTACGTTGTAAGAGTGCTTAAAATATACTTAATCAATCAACTTCAGCTTTTTAAGGTTTCTTATATGGCTTGAGTTTTATAAAAAACTGGAATATTTTAAGTAAAACCAGCACAAAATAAACAACAAATAATATATAATCTTCTAGATCCTAACAAGCTTCTACATACATGAACATATAATCACCAGTCAATTTACTAAGACCCTTCTCCCCACACCAACGTGTACATTTGTAGAAAACTCCATTTATTTGCATATGGAAAATATATTGATAATGTAATGTGCTTGGCAATTGGTTGAGCTCTATAAAGCACATATGTAGGTATATCATGGTTAGTATGTGAGATAATGGACAAGCATGAGAATCTGATCTCAGCCTTCCAAAATGCCACATAATGAATGCCCATCTGGTTAGAACGTTGTTAATAAATTCTATTGCTTTGCTGTTCCAAATTTTCTGTTTTTATAGTCTATCAACGATGGCAAATAAAAAGGAATATATATTTCACTATTAACATGATGAGGCTGCCCAAAACTGGTGATCAACTGGTAGAACAGACAGTTTGACAGGTTTGTACGTCACACCATATCCCAAATGACAAATCATTCAACATGTGAAGGATACTATTAAATGCATCTATGGTACCCAACAACCAGTATAAAACCTGCTCATATTGGACTGAAACAGGAAAGCATGGCTTTAGTACAAACTATGTACACTGAATGAATAGAAACATACAATTTGTTTGAAAAATTGTGTTCCATACTTTTATGTACTGGCAATTCAGTAAAAACGTGGAGAAAACCATACAAAGCACTTAGTCAGCTTGTGTTGTTTTGAGAATGTAAGCTGTTAGAGGAGGAATAATTGTGTGAACTTTCTGAAGCAGTTGTTGAATCTATTGATTACTTTAGAAGACCAACTAAAACCCAGACTATTCCTGAATTTGTTTGTAAATATGTAATTCAAAGGTTGCTTTCACCCTAACAGACTATAAGGGGACTATCATGATGATGATGCCACGATCCACCACACTTGTATTGAATGAATTTGTTTCAAAGATCATGAAAGTGACTTCAATCATCTTCCTTTATCAGCAAAATCACCAAAACTCAATCTAATTAAAAATCTTTGGAATATACTTAACCACTGTATTCACCTCCATAATCCCCTCCTAACATCCATGTACAAACCACAGACCATACTCTTTGATGAAGAGACCACAGTTAAACAGCCAACATTTTCCAGAATCTTGTCTTGTTTGTGGTCTAAGACATGTCAAGCCCAGGTAATCATTGTGAGAAAAGATGGTACAACATGATACAAGGTAGGGGTCATAATAAATGAACCAATCAGAGTAGAATAGACCATTATGTGTTTAGAGATATAAACATTGCCTGTTTACAGACAATAAAAATACAAAATTGTAATTCTGGGTGTTTCCTCTTCAAACACTATGTGTGAACCAGTGAATGAATCATTCTGATACCTCAAGCATCAATGCACAGGTACAATTTTCACTGCTTAATCTATTTGACTCACAGACAAGCAGAAATATGTATGTAACAGAATTTGTAGGACATTTAAATTCTTTTCTGGTTGCTTAGAAGATTCATCCTTAAGTCCACATTAAAATCACAAATATATTGAAAAATATTACAATGGCATAAGACCACAGTATGAGTTCTAACATCTAGAATAATACAATATTCTACTTAAGAGCACCAGAAATGAACTTTATCTTTTGGAAAACAATATTTTTAGTTCTGAAAGTGTTGTACTTAAAACCTTCGAGTTTAGAGAAAATTGAACACATGACCCCTGATCTCATTAACAGGCTGTCATAAAATTAATGTACTTTAAATCTATTCTTTATAACTCTGTACTTACACTTTTCTCTCACTTGTACTGGTGATGTCCACAGAGATCCCCCGGTTTAACTTTGCTCTGTAAGACTTAGCCTCTCTTGGACATGTATAACAATGACGTAAAGCTGATCTAGAAGAGTCCACTTGTTGTGACCCAAGGTATTGAGGAATAGTGTTTGGTGAAGTCGATAAAGGATTACTGCAATCTCTTGGAGAACTTGAACCTGGTGAAGAAATCAGAGAAGAATAAGGTGCAATGGAGTTCCCACAAATTCTACATCTCCTATAATCACAAAAAAATGCAGGATATTGTGTGAAAAATGTTTTTAATTACAAAGGGGAAAAAACAACATACATAATTTTCCATTAGACTATTAAGTCTAGCAAAATGGCAATTCATACAATAATGTTACTAAATCTATTTTGGTCACAAAAATTGTTTTTCGTTTACTACAACCATTTTGAAGTTGTAGTTTTACTTTCTTTCACAGTACAATTTCATTTCAACATGAAACAGCATCAACATAAAGACAAAATATTATAATGAAACTAGCTTACAATTAAAAACCACAATACAAATTCACTATAAAAAGTAATAGCAAACTGAAACATTTCTATATATCACTTTATTAAACCAATAAAGGTGTTTTATATTACTACAGGTCTTCAGTACCCTTGCAAGATATACAAAATTTAAACGAATAAGTACGAAATGAACAAGTTTATTCATAAATACGAAAACAACAAGTACATTATGGTATTACAGTAATCAAACAACTTTATTATACATTTCTAGATATGTTCACAACATTATAAATTCAAAGCAGCTTATTGTTTCAATAAACAATGACAATATATATACACCCACAAACTATAGATAGAGATATATCAAAAATAAGGATATGTACTATATAATAACATAAATAAACAGCAGTTTATTTGAAAATTACAGAACCATGAAATTCTTAACTTATTATTACAGAGCCACAAGATGTCAAATGTTAAATTAAATAATCAAATCTATTACATCATTATACATGTAATTCTATGTCTGCATCACTGAAAGTAGAAATAAATGGCTAATGTATCATTATAAATTCAAGTTTAGCATCATAATAAATCCAATCAAACATAATTACACAACCAATTTTTGTAGAAACAATACAGATTTAATGAGTGGTTAATTCTACTATATGTTATTATATGATTAGAGAAGACCAACACAGATCTTTTAAATATTTACAGTATATCATTACAAACTACTATTAGAAAATTACACACATATATATATATATCACTAAATTTTAATTTTTAATTCACAAGTGTAGTATGTGAACAAAAATAGTGCCAATTTTGTAAGCAATAAATAACATGACTTTGCTTGGTGTTTGTTTTAATAGATAATTTTTATTTGCTACTGTACCTTCCACCATTGTAAAATATCAAATAACCATGTTACTTCCAGAGAATAAAAAAACTATTAATTTATTAATGACAAAACAAGATATACAAGTTTCAGAAATTCATAACTTAACGACTGGGCAGGACTCACATAATATAGTAATGTATTGGGGGTGAACAGAAGAAGAAAATTAGTAAGATTAAATAAAAGAGTAGGATCATTAATAATACTAAACATTTCTAAAAAATAATGTAAATAATCACAAATAATAATTGAGTAACTTGTAAGTCTCACATATTTTCAGAGCAGATGTTGCTCTTATTTCCTTGCCAGACCATGAAATTATACATCACATGACAAACATATTAGCATTTATTTTACATAATTTTATTAAAATTATTATCCATACCTTAACAATAAGGGAACCTTGTGTTGGTTTCTTAATATAAAAATTACTCATTTAATATTTCATATACACTAGGTGACAGGTGAGCTGGAGTTTGTAAGGCAATTCAAAATCTATCCATTTTAAATAGTAGAAGAAAAAAATTATGTAATTGATAAAGGAAACCCCATAACTAAAAATAAAATATATCACTATCTCGCACCGTTCCTTCTATTTTTATGAAAATACATTTCTTTTACTTTTTAGAAAGATACAATTTTTACTATTTCTGTGAAAATATCAAAGAATGAATGATATCAATAACATGATGACTACTGTAAAATCAGTAGGCAGCCAGTATATAATTACACAAGCTAAAGATAGTATTAATAAAGTCCCAAGAATAGTCTACAACCAAAAAATTAACTACATTACAGAACCAACATTATTAAACCAAGAAAGTTCTAATATTTTTAATATACCTAACCAAATAACAATTATCTCGTTGAACATACCTACACAAGGTGTGCCAACAATAAACAGATCTTCATCACTCTGGCTATTACTTATGGGACTGCTCACAGAATCCAAAATTTTGATTGGTTGGTTATGCTTAGTAGTCTCAAGTGGCAAACTGTCACTTTCTGAGAAGTGATACATGGGATTTTTGAAGGCTAGAGGTGGTGCTACATGTTGGTAGGCAAGATTATCTTGGTGAATCAGATCAGTAGATGAACTAGAATGGCTATAAGTGATGGACTGATATCCAGATGAAGTCACTGTAGAAAACTAATAGAAAATTTCACAGATTAGTGAAGAATAAGTTTAAAGTTTTAATAATATTACTTGATTTTATTGTATCAAACATGGCATACAGCTGGAAAAATATCAGTGCTTTATTTTCAACTGGCCTTGTCTTAATTTTTAAAACATAATAATACGTCTTTACCTAATGACTTCAAGGCCAAAGCAAATAATTATTGACTGTAAATGATAAAGGAATAGACACAAGTCAGTAACAGAGTTACTTCATAAACTAGTTTTATGTGTTTACAGCTTTGGTAGTGTTGCACTAGTTTCATGACATCATGGGTCAAAACAGATGCCAAAATTGAAGCACTATCAAATCGTCATACATAACAGTCATGAAATGAAATGTACATGTACATATTAGTGGAACTAAACTTGGGATGTATATATACTTTTGGTTTTAATTATAAGTTTTGTATGAACACCATTAATTAATTTGTAAGATAGTACATACATTTACAGTGTGTATAAGCAAGGGCAAAAACTGACATCATGCTTTTCTCTAGAGGTTCTAGCTGATTATGTACTGAAATATAAATAGATATAAGAAATACAATGAATATGTATTAACTAAAATTAGCCTCTTTTCACAACTTGCGGAGGTGACAAACTTGTATAATTTAAAATAACACCCATAACAAATGCTTTTGAAGAGGTTGTGCACACCACTGAACATCTTCTATTAGTTGATAAGGGTAATTTTAAAACATTTTGAGATAATCAAACTACTAAATTGCTGCAAAGTTAATGTTTGCTTAATTAACTGCTAATGTAAAACTGTTACACATAAATATTTTAACAATTCTTCAAGTGCAGTAGCAAAAGTAATAGGCATACTTAATACTGAAAAAATGTTTATGTTTGTGTAAAGTTCAATACAAAATACACACACAGGTGTATATTTATGTGTATTGATATTGTCTTTTTACTGCTGCTGTTGACTTCATTCAAAAGCACAACTTAAAGCTAAAGCCCATAATGTTAGCCTTAAACAACATTAGTGACTGCTTTGAGCCTCACACTAATGAGTTAAAAATGACATTTTAAAATGGATAGAATTCATTACTTTTATCTCTTACAAAAATGGAACAAAAATGCAATGTTTAATCCCTTCAAGTAACAGATAGGCATTTAACTTGAGCTTTAATTAAAGAAACTTACTGTTGAGGACAAATTCCCCTAAACTTCCTGATAGCATGTAACCTAATAACTGTGTGACTTTACTAATCTTTTGTTTTGAGCTTTGTACTTGCTAAGGCTGTCATTGCAAGTCTAAAATTATTCATCTAAATATTTTTCAGACTCCAAATGTGTCACTTGGTAACCAGATTCTCAAATTTTGAGAGCATCAGAAATAATATCTCTTACCTGGTTAATTGACATCTGGCTCCCTTTAATGTTTTGATTATCCAATTCACTTGAAGCATTGGAAAGGTCATCATCTGGAGGCAGCAGCATCATATCATCATGCTTCTTTTCTCTGGTTACTATTGATCTACCAGTGTCCTTTTTTACATCCAGCACGCATGCAGGATCCTGCTTAATACTGATATTTTTGACAGATTGAACACCAACAGAGCTTACTTGCATCATTTCATTTTCTGGTGGTTCATTATAAACAGACTGTGTGACCCTACATGGGAGCACACTGTTTAAGCTGTTGCAAGTGTTGGAATGTATTCTAATATTCCCTGGTGCAGTTTTCTCCAATGTTGAAGACAGCTGAACCTGGCCAGCATTTACTAAACTATGACCATCAGCTGTAAGAACATCCTGTGCTGACTTCTTAGTGGTTCCGGTGAGAATCGTATTCCTAAGAACAGTACAATATAGCAATTAATAATCATCATTAAGACCTCATTATTTTGTGAACTAAATGCGCTTAGCTAAGGTATATATCATTTATATTTAGAATTGTGTAAATCTTAAATATATTACAACCTAAATATTTGAAGACGTGTGTTAAAGTAGGAAGTACTTTCCAGCAACTAGTTAAACAAGTTTAACTGTGCACTGCCAGGTACACACAGTCTTATGCTTAATAAAAAAAAAAAACCTTCAATACAAACAAGAGCTTTGTTATTTATTAAGCTAGAGATAAAATATTAATGTGCTCCAGATAAGATACATATCTATGTAAATACAATATCTGTTTACATAAAAAATGCATTAGAAATAAAAATTTGAATTACCAAGCATACAAAGTATTCACCAGAATGTATATCATTCATATGTATGTGCATATTTGCCAGTTTAAAAAAATAAAAAAAACAATTATTAGTAGTAAAACAAACACAAAGCATGGGAAATAGCTCTCACCCTAAACTTATTAATGAATTATATAGTAATTACCAGCTGGCAATTACCTGTAGTTAATGGTTACTGTTAAACTGAAAATTATACTACTTTAATCAAGCAACAAAGTCCTTAATGTAATAAACTTGCACTGTAATTGCCTCAAATGATCCTAAACAGGGCAGTCATACTGAGATAAAAAGAGAAAGAGTTTAGTAAACATAGCACAACAGCATCAAAATGTCAGGTATTGGACAATGAAAAAAAAAGAACCAGTGAAACTCCAAAATATGTACGTTTTCAGCGTGTAGTTTTCATTTTCATCATTGTAGTTTATTAGGTAATATACTCATTGTGTCAAACATTTATCTGGAGCACTGTTAACATATGTGGCAGCAATCGAGGATATTGAATAACTCGGTTGAGTTAATTTTGGTAAGAAAATACAGGTGTGTGTATATAATGGACATAAGCATATATGCTGCCAAGTTAGTGCATACTCAAGGTGACAAAAAAAAACAAAAACAAGAACTGAGGACTGATATGCATTACAATATAATGCAATCAGCAGAATATTTCCTATCGGACAATTTGTCATAAAATGTGAATATCATATGACGTATTTCTCACCATAGCTCCAAGGTCTTTGCTGAATATTTAATGTACAAACATCATTGGTACCATTGTACATACAATATGCAAACCACTTATTACCACACAAACAACGTCTCTCATTTTTCAACTGCACTTAGATTCTTAGGGTGAAAATCATATCTAAACAATATTATTGTGCTCACTAACAAATGGGTTGTCCTTACTTGTTTCAGTGTCTCAAATTATATGGTGTATAATCCTAATGTTGTCCTTGTTTTACACCTTCCACAAGCATACACACACACACATAAAATATCTAATATGAATTATAGGAGGCAAAACAAAAATAAATTGTCACATTGAAGAAGTAGTTTTCACCTTGGTAAAGTGGAAGATCTATGAAGAGAATCTGGTGAAGAGGTTTCTCTCCTGACCAACTGCTGTAATGTTGTTGATACAGTGCCATTTATCTGACCAGATAGTTCTACACAATTCTTGCTGTTAACTTTGGTGAACTGCAGAGTTTGGTTGTTTGATCTCTCAGCTTCCTGTGAAATTATATGCACCTGATTTCGAGTGAAATTATTTAATGGAGGAGCACTCATCTGTCGAAAGTAGGATGGCTGGCTAGCAGCAGCACATATTCCATTTAAAACCTGTTCTAGGGCTTCTACTTGCTCATAGTATAGCTACAGGAAAAATAATTTTAAAACATACAAAAACAAGAAAAAACTCAAAATGAAATTATCTATACATACTAATCAAGCAAAAAATCCTAATTTGAAGGTCAGAAAAGTAGATCTGTATGTTTAAGTGGTACACTATATCCTGTAATTTGAACAGTATTACACACATGACGTATACAAACTAGATGTTGTTATTTTTTCTTCTTCTGGAGTTCTATGTGGTACATCTTCTCTAATGTTGAAACAACAATACACAGGATTTGATAAGTAGTAAAACAAGTCAGTGGAAAATTTGTAAAGTTCACTTAATTGAAGTTAAGAGCTGTTAGAAATACTAAAACAAAAATCAACACTACACAGCTACACAAATGGATTTCTGCATCATAACAATAATGATATAAGTAGTTGCAAGTTTTCTTCACAAATAAAACTTTGCCAAAATGATTTTGCATTTTTACTTCGTTAATCTTTGCAATGATTTTTTAAAAAACTTGCATTCCAGATGTGTTGTAATATTAGAATCAGAATGTGAAAAACAGTTTACATTTGATTGATATAAGTAATGGTGAAATCTAGCTGAAAATTATGGTATATATATCTTTTTATCTTAACATAAAAGTATTTGGTAGAATTAATACAGTTCTTTGCCTTAAGGGTAAACGCTGCTTTTCCATTATTACACGAAATCTAAGGCTACTGCATTCAAAAAAACCAACAGAAAAGCTATGAACTGAACATAATAAATTTTGATACAGTTAATTTTTAAATCTAATGAAGAAGTTTGTTAATCTAAATGATAGACAGTACAGATTTGAACATAAGCAAATACACTACTTCATATCCCTCAATCTCCTGAAAAGCATGTGCTATGCAATAAGTAAAATGATCTTACATTGTTTGATATACCTTGTAGCTCCCAAACTTGTCTTTATAAACAGTTAGAAAATGGGGTAGGCCATATCATTTCATCTCAGGACTCTGTAGCTTCTGACACATATATATGTATTAAGTGAATTTCTCTTCTATGACTTAAAAGTATATAGGGCCTGAGATGCACTCTGGTTTCCTGTGGCACAAGCACATAAGAATGTTTTCAAATTCCCCCTGAATACTAGTCCATCACAGGTATATATAGGTATAGAGAAACTAAATCTGAGAGAATCAGCACTGTAATAATGATAATTCATTTATTCTTCATCTTTATCTCTTTAGTTAGTAATCTATTTGTAAAAAATAAAGAAGTGAACAATTCCTGACCTTTCTGTTGATCTTAGAAATACAGTCTTTAAGTAGGGAATGAAGAACAGACAACTCTCTTCCTAGACCAATGTAGCCGTCAAACTCTACTCGAGGCTGGCAGTCCTTAGTTGGAGGACTCTAATAATATAAAGAATCACACAAAAATTATACCCATACTTTAAGATTTTACTATATATATGTTTAAGTGATTCTCAACTGAAACAAGGGTATATTTTTTAAATAAAATGAAATTTATACTTTTAAAACAACCCATATAAAATGCCTTTTGAATCATCTACCAACACAACAAGTGAAAGTAATCCAGATAGAGTTAGACTGGTCTCAAAGTTCAGACTACTTAGTGTTACATTTATCACTTCATATAAATATTTGATAACCAAATGAATAAGCTTTATTTTGGCCTGTGAAGAAGTTACTCTTATGAAAATGTTTAATGGAACAAAACTGCTTCATTAAATGTCTTCAGTTCAGATGGAGAATTTATTCTATACTGTTTACATTATGTCTGGAAATTTGATGTTTTATCATTGTTCACCAACAAACATGCAAGTTTATATATAATGAAAATCGGAGAAAATCAATTCAACAGTTTGTAGCAAAGCTTGCTATTCACCTAATTACTAATTTTATCAAGAAAATGGAGACCAAGTTCTAACTATTACAGATTTTGATCAGAGACTTTTCCTCTGAAGATGATTATGTTATAATAAGAAATCAGTAGCAAGACATCATATGGTAAATTATTTAACATTAGATTAAAATGGAATCAGATGACATAAGTACTAAAAAATTAAAACTTTTGAAATAATAATTAAGGAGTATATGAGCATTCATAGCTTAATTGTTGAAAGTGTAGACATATTTGAATAATATACTTATGATGGTGGGGAATAACATTACACACAAGAAGTGTAAAAAGAGATGCATAAAATAGGGTTTCTTTGCAATTTTATTTACATCAGTCACAGATATACATACACATCAAAGATGCTTAATTTTGCAAAATAAAAGTGTAGAGTCCTTTATACAATTGATACAAAATAAAGTAGTAACTGTAGTATAATTTTTCAGTCCATTAATTTTTTAATGCTCCTGTATAATCTATAAACATTTATCAGTGTAAATACATTTACAGCACATATAAATTGAACAGTTTTATATTATTCAAGCTAAAATCATCAGAATTTCATGTGCCACACTGTTTACATCCTAGAATGTGCCTTAACAGCTTTAGGCTTAACAAATGTATATTTAATTGCACATTTTTGTATGAGCTATTAAAAAAAAAAAGTTTGTATTTGTACAGATGTAATTATTACTGTTTCCTTTAATTAAAATATTAACATACCTTTTTTATAAAAATAAAAACAAGATCAATGTATAAAATTCACAGTAAAATGTTATTTGGCCAACAGCCGAAATTAAAAAGCCTCTATGTGTTTCAATAACTTTACCATCATCATAAAATTTTACTGTGAATTTTAAATGCTGATCTTGTTTTAATTTTTAAAATTTATTGCACAAGTTGCCATAATGGAATCCTCATTAATATACCTTTTTACAACATTTAAATATATTGTGTTTTATATCATAGATATGAATGGCAGGATAAATATACAGTTTTCTCTAAATATCATAAGCCATAATTATTGCTATTTATAATGCTAAATTCAAAGTCACAGCCAAATCACCCCAAAATACACAAACATATTTATACTGCTAATAATAATAAAAAAAAAAAAAATGTTTCAGCTTACCGAAATTTGCCAGAGGAATGTTTTCATGGTGCTCCATTCCTTTTCTACAAACTCATTCATAAATTCCATAAAGCTTTCCTTGCCACCAAATCTAAAAATGAAAAAATAATTTTCATTCAATAAAACTTGGTAGCCATTTGGTACTTCTGACCCAAATGGCACCTTATGCATCACAAGAACTAAATATCTGTGTCAGAGGTTGAGATATATAACTGATAATCATGGAGAAGGGCAACTAGTTAGTAGCACCTGTAACCTACATGGTTTCTCTTAACCAAATATTAGGACTGACTATTATTGTTACGAGTCCCATAACATGTTCAGTAGTATAATGTAGCTTAAACCTCGGACCTTCCAGTATGAAGTTTCATGAACTACCACCTTGTCATGCCCAAACCATATAAAATAAATCACTGGTTATTCTAGATCAGTTATTGTAATCTTTAGACCTAGAGTGAAATATATCATTCTTGTTAATGTTCTAGACGTAAATTGTTTGAATTAAAATTATAATTTAAATGTATATGTATATATAAATCTTTATATACTGTTCATTTAAAATTTCATTTTAGCAATCTTATGGCATTTAAAAACTTCTATTTTATGTAATATGTAGGCATTTGTTTAAAAATATGATATAATTTACACCAGCTAAACTGAATTTCATTTTATTTCAACATCATCTTCAATTGCCATAATAATTTAATGTAAGTCTCAAATAACTTTTTGGTTTTTTATGGTGTAATAAACTACAAAATAGCAATTTCATTTTTTTGCACAGAACAATATAAAGGGTTTCTTTTAACCTGAGTTCTAACTCCAACTTTTACAGTTATCAATTTCAGAAATAAAGTTAACTTACTTAGTAAAGTTTGCTAGTGTTTGAATGGTTTTGGTGATGAGGGTTAAATTTCGGGCTGCCTTGTCCTGTGGGTATTCTGAAAGCCAAAGTCCCATATGCATGATCAGTCATGATCGAGTAAATAATCACAGAATGTTTGTGAAAATATTTTTAAATATACTTACATCAAAGAACTCTCTATGAAAGTATTTGTTATAATTACTCCTACAAAAAATTCAATCAAGATTATCCTAGAAAATGTTGACAAGTATCACTTCTCTTAAGATTTCTCAGAGATAATAATTTCCTGTTAGTATTACATTTAAAGTTTATGTTCATACTTATCCATATATCTATCACATAGTCACGCTTTTGACATATAAAAGAACTCATCCTCTAAACTGAGCTTTTTGTTCCAATTTATGGCACAAGAGTGTGCTTTAGTTAGTAAAGCCAAAATAAGTATATTACTTATTGTTGCTTTTTCACATGTTACAACATGTTACACAAAGTATTTTTAGGTACCTAAAATTACTGTGAAATGTTTTATAAAGTAGTGGTTTATATCTTCAGTGGTCCTAACCCAAAAAAAAAAAACTACAAAATTCTGGAGTAACTTAAAAAAATTTTACACATCCTCATACATGCTAAACATTTTAACAGATATTTTTTACTTAAAAATTAATTCATATCCTTATAAACCTTGAGTCAGGTTGAAAAGACTTGGTGACAGTATTGCTGGACACAGGAACCTCAGAAAGACTGAAGCACTGATCAGATTATCGCTGACATCTTCTTTTCCCATAGCTGCAAGCCTTTCTCGATACTCGGCAAACACTTCTCTGAGATCACTGTCAAAAACAAGGACCCATGTTTTTTAACCACATTATAATAAATAGTATATCTAACAATATACAGCATAGTCATAGAAAAACAAGTTTAACCAATATACAGGAACAGATGTGACAATTCATAAATTGTTATACTAGACCCATAATAATCAATAAATGGTTAAGTTATGGTTAATCACCAATAGCAGAAACACAAAACGTGGTTTACAATCCTAGAAAGACTAGTTTAAAGTTCCAAAGCCTCAAACACAAAAATGCAAGTATAAGCATAGAATATCTGCAAAATATAGTAAATCAAATTGAGTAATCACAAAGACAATCTTAAAAACACATGCTGGCTATTATACAAATACAAGAAGAAGAAGAAAAAAGCTTTAAAAAAATTTTAATTCCCTATAATAAAAGCATGGCTAAAATGTGATAAATTCATACTAATAAAAACATTTAATAACAATACACAGGTAAACTAACAGAAAAGCAAGTTTAACAAACATAATGCCATAATACCAAACAATCTAACTTAATCAATGGAAACCTCTTAACAATAGAAAACATAAACATAATCATGGTTAACAAAATCTATGTAACCATAGTATACATAACCATATTCTATAAACTAAACATAGAATTTAACCACAACTAGCATTGGTAAATACTTAACTGAAAACTTAACCACAATTATGACTGTTAAATATTACATCAATATATTTATGGATAAGATACTGAGCACACAAAATAGATGTAATCAAGGTTGGTAACACTATTTTATGAACATAAGCTTACAAATCTTGGCACAACTTACTATGGCATGTATTGAACAGAGGTAATAATCTTAATCCACACCATTTCCACATATGTTAGAAGGTTGGACTGATGCTGCTGAAGAACTGCATTGTTTGAGACTTTACTTGGATCCACCTAGTGTGGTAAACAGATTCATATTTCAGTACAAGTAAAAATCACACTTACACATAACTATAATTTCATATTATATACAGCTTTATTTACTAAACCTAAAAGGATCTACCAAAAGAACAAGATCCTTTAAACATCAAATTTGGAAAAAAAATGAAGACTTAGAAAAAGACGAATGTAACTCAATTAATTATAAATAAAATTAGAAAAATTACAGACTCATGCGCACAGAAGATAATTAATTAAAACAAAGATAGTCCGTGAAAAGAAAAAAATTTAATATTAAATGGAAAAAATCCTATAAAAGATGATGTGATAAAAAAATTTACAAAAATGGGAAATTAATTATAGCTCCAATACAAATAAATCTATAATCCCCAAAAGGAGATAAAAATCAAAACCACATGAAAAAAAAAAGAAAATGTACAAAAAGATAATCAGAACATCAAGTGCAGAAAAAAGTAAGACCTACAAAAGAATGAAAATAAAATAAGGAGAACAACAATATCAGAGAATTATTTCAAGTGAAAAATTGTTCTAATATTAAATATAGAATAAAAAAAAAGAAGACCCACATGGAAGAAATGTGTATATTTAGAACAAATATAAAAAAAAATTAAATCACAAAAAAGAAAGGGTAGTAAAACTATACAACAGTAAAGAAAAAAATATATCTGCATTACCTCACAGTCGTCTGAGCTTTCTAAAACTATGCGAACAAACTCTTGCAGTGTGTCTTGGAGATACTGGAATATGAACATGTAGTTGTTTTTAGGGTAACATTTTTTAATTTATTTATCCATTATCTGCACATAATTATTCATTACTCTGGTTTTTGCTAAAAACTGTTTGAAAGCTTTCAAGGTCAGCAAAATTTAATCAACAAAATATTACTGTCATGAATTCAGTAATGATTTATTGGAAACACGAGATAAAACTTGAAAAAGCATTGTGGTAAAAATTATCAATAATGAAATACATGGTGTAATATCACTACCACTTAGAAACAAGATTTATTAGCATGACATTTTAGTCAGGTTACCTTTATGCAAGTACACAACTGTTATCAACTGAAGAAGAGTAACCTGCCCAAAACACTGTGGTAATATATTTTGTTTTTAAGTTGCAATAAAGATTTATTTGTTTTATTTTGATGTAACAGATTAAAAGATTGTAATTTGAACAACCATAATATAAAAAAAGCATCATAACATGCCATTTATTCTCCAATATAAAGTAAATTTCTATTTTAATCAATATTCATTTACTTACCTTACTTGATATTTTGAGGAAACTTTATTACAACATTACATTTTACTTTATCAGCTGTTATATTGTCACTGATTACATTAAAAGCATTTCAACTTCACTTATATCTAATCTGCTCTTACATTCATCTTATTTGACTTTTATCAGTATAAAATAGTCGTGCTGTTTACCTTGTTAACTGTAACAATTGTACCATTTGTGTTATCAGGTGTAACAATTGTACTATTTGTGTTATCAGGTGTAACAATTGTACTATTTGTGTTATCAGGTGTAACAATTGCACTGTTAACCTTATGAGTTGTAACAATTAAGCACAGTTTACCCAATCAGTATATAATATCCACACAATTTTTTCTAAAACATCTGAACTTTACCTTTTCCCCCAAGAGTTTCATGTAGGCTTCTGTAGCCTTTGTGGCGAGAGAATTACCTCGGAAAGTCAAACGTTGGTCATCTAATTAAGTTAAAATAATTTAATTTTTGTCATATACACCTTTAATAATATATAAAATATTTCTTTAATTCAAACCTCTAAATAAAATATATTTTTACTATAAACCTTTCATATTACATAAAATAATTATTTCCTAAAAAACTATATAAATAAAACATATTTTCACTATATACCTTTGATGAAACATAAAATATTTCTTTACTAAAAAACTGTATAAATAAACATACATTTTTTACTATATATCTTTGAGAATACATATTTCTTTAATGTAAAACTCTAAATAAAACATATTTTTACTACTGGAACAAAACTGTTGTATAAATCAACATACAATGTTTATACAACTTATTGTACACTCATGTATAGTGTACAGGTATTACACTCAAGTCTTTTGAGAAACTCATGTTTAAAACATCTAATACAAATTTTGATATATAAATATATTGACTGAACATATACCAGTACAAAAATCATTAACCTTTTTACAATAACTCAGCCCAAGCATGAGAGAATGAAGAGTAATGTTATATTAACTATGTTACATTACATTCTTCCTATCATAACAAGACAACACCTGCATTACTTAAATCAGTTATACTGGAACTAATTTTACTTTGTTTTTTTTAAATATTTCTGCTGGACACAAATAAAACAGTGCAAGTAATGTCCTTAACAGTTAGGGTACTAACCGATGGAATAACACACTCTAAACACTTTAACTAATATAGTTTGAATTTGATATTTAATTAGCTATATGCTCATTACTAGGTATATATTTGTAGTTCTGATTTATGTAGGTAGATTGCTTTGATCAGAAGTTAATATTAAAATTTCTTTTGGAAGTATAAATTTAAACTCGGTAAATGTTTGAATGCTTTGCTTTTAGTGTTAATGAACAAATAAAAAACAGAAAAACAAATTACCAGTGAAACCAGACTACTGGTGGCAAAAGTTAAAGCATCTAAAAATTATAAAACCAGCTTTATGTAATTATATCCATTGTACTGTAAGTTAAATATTTATTCATAAATTTTGTATATGCATCTGATAACATTTATTTTCACTAACTGAGCCAAAACCAAGCTATCACAGCTTGAATATACAAACTGTACATCATGAAAAATGATAAAAGTTCCTTAGTTTTTCACATGCACCTTGATCACACTTTTAGGCTGAAGACCAAATATTAGTCAGACACAAAAATCATGTATATTAACAGATCCTAATACATAGGTTGACATTAAAAGTAAGTCAAATAGAATATACAGATGAACACTGATATGTTGAGCTTGGATATCTCAAATACAAAGCTGATGTGAAAGTATAAGTTCATGTAGTTCCATCCATTTCAGTTACCATAAATATATATATATACTCCAGATTTATTACCATCCATTTCAGTTATTTCATATATTTTACCTAATACTCCACATTTATTATTTACCAAAATTAAAGTGAAGGTCCCACATTAGCTATCTCAAACCTATGATACCTTGAATATGTTCCCAAGCTTCAAAATTATGATATTTAATTTTATCTTGTTAGGCTAAGGAAATATTCTTCTAGACTAGCACAGTATTACACCCTAAGCTTGATATGATTTGGTTGCACAGAATATTATCTCAGTAGACCAACTCAGTAGTTTGTAGGTGTCTAAAACTTCTGATAAAGCAAACTGTACACATAATTCTAATTAAACACCAACAGAAATGATGCACCTTTCCAACAAAAATATGACTTGTATTACATATAAAATATTATAAGAAATTTTTTATTTGGTCTAATTAAATTTTATATTACCAGACAAATGCAAACGAAATACCATTTCTACTTTAGTAGGTCACTGATAGTCAGTACAAGTTAACTCAGTAACTTATTCCTATAACAAATCAAATTATAATGTAATAATGAAAAATATAGTTATCATTTGAAATAACTAATTCCAAAAATATAGAAAAATAGTAAGCAATAACTAGTAAAAGTATAGTAAGTTATTCAAGAGAAATTTCAATTTAATTTATACCAATTTTTCCAATATCATCCATCACCACATCGGCGAGGAAATTTTTGGCCATATTTTCCTTCTGCATGATGTTGACCAGTGTTGTAGCTATCTCTTCCTACAGCAGAAAAACACTAAACTTGTAATGTTCTTCATAGTGAACAAAATATTACCATTGATAATCTTTTATACATTTGAATGTAGTATTTTTTTTATGATGAGAAATATAGGATATATTTATATTTATTTTCTGAAATTTTATCTATTTAAGTCGTAAGTATATTTTAATTTCATAAACATATTTTTTTACATCATTAATCGCACCAAAGATGTTCATCTAAATGAGCAACAATTAGTTCAAGTTTACTGAAGACTAAGATTCTTACTTAAAACCACAGATTATAATACTAATAAATATAAAACATATATCCCAGAAAGTGCAACAAACTATATTTTATAAGCCACAGTATGATATAAGTAAATATAAAACAATATCCCTGTAAGCAAAACAAACAGCAGACTAAAAATCACCTTATACTGTACCTACCTTTACACGGACACTAATAACAGGTTCTAACATTTCACAAACACTCCTGTACTCCTGTTTCAGGTACTACAAGAGAACAAGACAGTGTTAAACTACTGAAAACACAAAAGGTTTGGTGAAAGAAAGAAAGCAATATATGACTACTTTCATAACCCTTATTTATCAAATATGGAAAGCATCTTAATATCTTAAAAATGGCTTTTGTGTTAATTAGTCAAAAATATTTATTCATTGCCCTTATAAAACATATGCTAGCTCAAAAACTTCTGGTTGAAACTTATGTAACACAAGTTGTGAAAATTATTAAATACTGTTTTCATTTTATGACCTCATCTCAGAAGATAATAAAGTGAAATATATGCTCCTTTTAAGTAGTAGCTTTGTGCTTAATATTTTCCAAATCTTCACAGATTTGGCACAAATTTCACAACTACTTCCCAAAACACTGCTATTTAAATATACTTAGAAGTATCATGTGTCTATATTACATTATCTATGAATTTTAAATTAATTTAATTCAGTTCTAGCACATTATTTTCAATGAAATTATCATACAAGTTAGATTAAGTTTTAGTTACTGTTCTTATTTACTTATTATAAAATACGAACATAAAAAGATTTATACCTTAGGTACAGACTTAACAGTCTGAGCCTTTCATAGTAATAAAAAAAAATTATGGAGCATCTCAGTAAAAGTTGCTTATGGGTTGGTTGATATGGGTAACAAATATTAAATATCATATTAATATCAAAGTTTCTTTCTTTCACAAAAAAATCACTTATTTAGAGATGCAGGAGTGCTGGAGGACTGAATTTTGGAAGGTAACCCAAACAGATTATCTCTGATATAACTTTAAATGTTAGTTGTCAAAATTTTGATAATACTTTATTGTGCTATTGTTATAGGTTAATAATATGAGAACATAAAAAAGATCCTAACTTAAATAATACAAATAACGCTTACATACATACATATATATTTATAAATATATATTACTGCATATGACAAGTTTAAAAAAAAAAGATCTTATTTAATTATACATCATTAACTAAGGTATTTATTTAACTGCAATTT
Source organism: Limulus polyphemus (assembly GCF_000517525.1). Taxonomy (NCBI): domain Eukaryota; kingdom Metazoa; phylum Arthropoda; class Merostomata; order Xiphosura; family Limulidae; genus Limulus; species Limulus polyphemus. Next base: position 109,360 of record NW_013666200.1, on the reverse strand, counting down.
GGAGTGATTTTTGTGATGCTAAAAGTAAGGCAGTTGTTTGTATATTTTTTAAAAGCCACTGGAAGTATTATCTTTTAATTCAAGGGTCACAAAAATAAGTTGGCTTTCCTAACTCTCATTTATATTTAATTACCTCTGCTGCCAGCTGCAAGCAACGTAATGTATCTATAACTTATCAAACTCTACATTTCTGAAATTGATACACCTCTGAACTTAATATGAATATTATTCACGATTACTGAAAGTTAAATTCTTTAATCTCAGTAATTTTCTAAAAATATTCTAGACCAGCAGTTCTCAAACTTTAGTATCGCTAAGACTCCTTTTAATTTAAAATTTTTTGTGTGTCCCCTAACCTGTCAAAGTTTTTGTTTTAAAAAACAATCCTGTGTATATGAAAAGCTGTATTCCAAAATTAAATGTTTTAATTCATATAAATTCAATTTTATGAAAAACATTTTTTATTCCATAGATCATATTTTTTGTAATTATTTTATGAAATTTTGAGGCATGACTTACAGACCCCCCTGGAGACCCTCATGTATCACAGTTTGAGAAACACTGTTCAACAGTTCCAAAATGGTAAAAAAGAAGATAGTGAAAATTTATCCTTCCTACCTGTAAAAACTCTTTATACATAGATAGTGGTAAAATGTCTATTGTTTGAAATCGGGCCTTAACCCTCACTGAAGGGACATCCTTGTTACCTACATTCTTTTCTGCAATAACTTGATACCTAACACAAAAATAAACCAGTATCGAGAGTTTAATTTCTTAAGCTGATATTTTTAAATTGATTATCCTACTGTAATTTCAAGAGCAAATACTTTAAATTACTATTAAATTTAAAAAAATTGACTTAAAATTAACTTCTCATCAGCAGAACAAAGGATAAGTGTAAATGTATAATTAATACTATATCTGTAGAAATAGTAATACGGAACTTAAGAGTAACTCAATATAATGTTTACCTACAAAAGCACTAATCCAAAACCTCTGTGACCAACACTCTTAAAACAGTCTGATTGGAACAAAATAATGATCCTAAATCCTTTGAAAGATATAGGAAAAATATTCTACACATATCAGAATTTCCCTACCTTTCTAATATAATTAGTTCAGTAACTTTTCATTGCCAACTACCTATTATTATTATTATGACTTTTCTTTTTAACTGAGATGAGTGCTTCATAATCTTTTAAACAATCCAGATATAAGAGAAGAAAGGAAACATCACACATCTAGTATCACATAACAGCTAGCATTTTGACATGTCTCATGTTTAACATTATGAGCAGCATGACAAAATTATTCAGCATGTTATAAAAAAATGGTAGTGTGAATTTTTTCCCCCCCACAGTAATGATAGAGTCACAATAAAAAAAAGTGCATAAAGGTCCACCTTGTTCAATATCTATCTAAAATGTATTCAAATATCTTAGAATTATTTTCAACATACACACACACACACAGCTTCATGTTCATACCATAACAACAGGGCTGAACTCAAACATGGTATAAAATGAACATTCCTCCCACCCCCCCACCCCCCCACCCCACTGAAATGTGCAGAGTTAGATATTTGTTAACTTTATTCTTAGAAATTCAAAAGATAGTTACATTTGAGATTTTATAGATTCAATCCCTTAAAGGATAAGTAAATGCAAATCTAGAATCGTCTTGATCTTAAATCTTTGGTGCCTTTTTGAATCTTCACATTATACTTTGCTTGTGTAACTTTAAAGGTGGTAGTCATTAAGGCACAGAACTGGTTAAAGTTTTATTTTGCCATAAAATATGCACTGCATTATTTACTTAACTTTAATGACTATATAACAATGCAACAGATAATGAAATACTCATCCTTTCAATTAATAATCTCATAAGGCATAATGATTATGAACAGTACTGACTTCTACATCTGATAACACTGAGAACTAACACAGCAATAAAGATCTGTATTTGAAACAGATGAAAGAAGTTACCATAACATTTTTCTTAACTGAATATTTTGAGATTTTTAAAGAAGAATTAAAAATAAAATCCATACAAAAACATATTCACTGTAAATATTTACCACCTAGCCTGAATAAACGTTTAAATATTTTTATTCCAATTTATGACCATAAGTAAATGAAAGAATCTGCATTTATAATTCAATAGCACATAACCAATGTGGCCAAGTAACCAATATACTTCTGCCAAATAATCTGACCCAATACCACTACCCAAGATCTGCATCTTGGTAACCAATATAAATTACCTTTCCTCACAAAGTTTTTTTCTTTTTACAAGAATTAAAACTCATTTATTTACTTTCAAAGATTATAAGTTTGAGTACACGGTATTAAAATTATAGCAAAGCCAATCGATCAAAATTGAATGTGATTATATTTTTTTGGGCAGAGCTGAAGAAGAAAGATATATTGGTTGGTAATAGCACATGTGTGATATTATATAAATTGTAATAAAATTGATTATACTTTTATTTTTATTCACACACCTTTATTTTCTAGCTCATAAAATCTAGTTGATGTGCCATCATTCACTATTCTTACTGGAAACCCATATTTGGCCAGTAAAGACAAATATATTATAATCAGTATGACTCTTATTAATGAACTAATGTTTATTGATTTTTGACTTACCATTTTTCTACCATGTGCTTGCTATTTACACTACTTACAGGAATTTGAATTGTACCTGTCAATAAAAAAATACTACAATATTACAACACATCAAGTTTAGTAGTTACATTCCTTTATTTTTCATTTAAATTATAAAATACATGTTTTTCTCTTTATCACACTAAATATGGATCAAAACTGAGAAACGAATCTACATTATTTTTAGAATACTTTTTTAGCTTAGCCTACTCAAGTCAAAAACTGTAGCTCAAAAAATCTGTTAAAAGCAACTTATGATAAATGTACATAATGTTTTTGTTTTTTAAGTACTTCCTAATTCACTTCTTACTTCTTTTCAAAATCTGTATTAATTTTAATTACTTTGGTAGATAAATAATTTTTCTTGAAATTACTCATACAAATTAGCAAAACTAAATAATTTAAAACAAAATTTAAATTATATTTTAAAGGTTTTTCTCACAATATTCATTAGTCAAAAACAAAAACATTATAAAGAAATAAAAAAGGAAAAAGTCATTTTAAAATTCAACTTAGTAAACAGCATCCTCTAAAGAATCCATTTTATCAAATATAAATTGTAAGTGTGCTAAAGCATTCCACAATTACTTTTTTAATCATAAGAGGACTCTGTGATCTTTAAAGTTAGGAGTAGCAGTTTAAATAAGAATAAAATATAGAGATGTACATCACTTCAGAATTTAAATGTTTTGTTTTTATTGTTGCATAGTCTTAATATAGTTAGTTTTGTGGTAATTTATTTAAAAAAATATGACAGATTTACATTATTTTAAATTTTTTTTTATAAAGACTGTATCACATATAATGTTATTATCAGTAAAATGGCCAATTCCTCCAACCCATTAGTTTCTTTATCTATTATTTTTGCCTGTTAATAAATATGGTGTGCATTTGTGTATGTGTGTGTGTGTGTATTGCAGTTATGTTTCTTTCACACAAAGACCTAAATTTTAATATTTTTGAAATAGTGAACTTGACTTTTTAAATCCAAAACACACAGGATTCCTCCCCACTCCAGAGAAAAGTAACCTATGAAGTTTAATTAAAATCTACTGTTTAAAGCTCTAGTTATCTTATGGGGAAAAAATATGTTTAAATATGGAAGGACAGAGAGATGGACAATATTATTACCAAATCCCCTCCAAGTCTTTTCAGTCAGGGGGATATAAATGCAAAAACAAAAGTTATTTGGAATTTAAGATTTATTCAAAAGCACAACAAAAATTTCAATTAACAGGAATCAGTTTAAATATTTTCATCAATTATCTTTCATTGATTTAAGGAACTTTAAATATAACATTGAAAATAAAACATGGAACTAATCTTAAGTTTACATACCAAACAATTACAAAAATATAAAATTTTTCACCCCCATCTAATATTTGTTAGCCCAATCTAATAAAATAATTCCCAATTTTTCAAATTGTAATCTAATATTATATATTTATGTTTTGTGTTCATGGCAAAGTTACTAAGGACATCTGGTACCATCATTAATTTTAAATAACTAAGCATAGGGAAGACACCCAGTCAGCAGTACCCTAATGCTCACCATCCATGCTATGGGATTGACTGTCACTCTTATAACACAATCACTGCTTAAAATGTGGGGACTATTTTGTGGTATCACACAAATTCCAATCCGGCTTTCAAGCTCCAAGATTCGGAGCTCTATCACAGGGCTAACCCACACAGCCTTATAATATGAGAAAAATATCTAGTTGTGGGACAAGACTAACCCTAGAAACAAGAGATTATTTTATCACTTTTAAATCTTTGTTTCATTTGTCATGCAACTAGTTCAGCATCAAACTAAACAGCTTGTTTCGTATGTGTTCTTCTGAAGATTACCAGATTTTCAGTTATTCTAGTAATGGATCCTACTAATCCTACTAATGGATAATTGTACTACGGGTATGAAAACTTTAAAACAGAAAAGTCTAATCTGTCCGATTTCTATTTCGAAAATTTCGTTCGAATATTTGATCTCCAATCTGCTTAGTGTTTCTTGTAATAAATAAGCCAAGAATTGCGAATTAAATACGATATTGAATTTTTTCTAAGATACGTAGTACTCATTATTATTGCGGCACTCACAAAAACTTAAGGAAAATACCTTATTCGATGAATTTTATTTTTGTGAGCCATGACATTTCTTATTTTATATCAAAATCCCCTACAATTCTAGTAAACTGCAGAAAATATACAACAGTACCAGGCACATTACAAGAACAAACTTTGGAAATATGTAAGTGATCTCTTGAGATTGTAGATTAATATATTGTTTCTTCTAACACTCGAAGTTTTAAACCATTTCAAATAGACTTACTTACTACTACTACTGACATTACATTAAATATCATTATATAAAAAAAGGCATTATC
>NW_013666200.1:99640-103361 GCF_000517525.1 Limulus polyphemus | reverse complement strand
CTAACACTCGAAGTTTTAAACCATTTCAAATAGACTTACTTACTACTACTACTGACATTACATTAAATATCATTATATAAAAAAGGCATTATCAGAAAATATGAATATTGGAAAACCCATCTAAAATACATTAGATAATGGTATTTTTTTATTGGTGACCAACACACATAAAGATAATTGTTGTGATGATTTAAAACTTTGTAAAAATGAAATAAAAATATATGCATTAGCTGGACTGCTGATAAAATTATTTTTATAACATTTACAGTTGAAAAGATGTTAAAGATAGGCATGAACTTTTAAAAATGTCTTAAAATTGAAATTTAAATGTTCAAAGACCATAATTACATAATAACATTTCATAAAAAACTGCTATCCAACGTTTTGATTTGTTGCACCAGTTCATAGGTAATTAATAATACTAGAAATAATTTACATAAATTACTAACTAATAAATGTATTATTAAATTAACGTGTAATTTTATGGTCAAACTGAAACTGTAATGCAAGATCTAACTCTATTTTATTTATTGTTATTATCAAAATATTTGTGGATGTTTCTTAACTGTTTTACAAGAATCTTCAGGTGTTGAAATATTTGAACTCTTTCAACAAACACCGAATTTCCAGATGCACACAAATTACTTATATTTTTTTTTAGGACAGTAATAATTCCTATCTACCACTTCTTTGAATTTTCAACTGTTGATCATGGGGAAATACCAGAATCTATTACCTTACCTAATAACACATTTTTATCTCGTCTTTTCTTCTTGTCAGCTTCTCTGTACAGGTTGACTGTGATGATGCCTATCTGAGGCAAATTGCTGAGATAAATATAAAAAAAAACACCAATATGAAAAAAATCTATCACCTAAATACAAAAAAATTATTCAAACATTGAAGAACATTAAACTAACTCTACTGATAAGAAACTATAAATTATCATTTTATGTGAAAAAAAAATAACACATACTTAATTATTGTGGGAGCTTTTAAAAATTACCATGATAACATATTTTTCATAAAATTGTATTATTCTAACATCAAAATAAATAATTTCTATTGAGATGTTATTAAACTTATATATAGAAAAAAAAAAAAAGGAATGAAAGTGACATTTTAAGGATGGATTTTAACAAACTCAAATGACACACTGTCTACCTTACTTGAATTCAAAATGTTCTCCCCAGAAGCAAATTTCAGCTTTATGTCTGGAGGTTGTCCTTGCATATAAAGTTTTGTCTAAACATAACTCGCAGAAGTACCTGTTGGGTTGAAATTTAAAAAAACTGTATGCTTTATAAAACAAGCATATTAAGTCCATAAACTCTGAACTTTTTTCAATGTCACACAATTATTTATTTCAGAGCAATATTGTTTAACACAGCAGCTTAATTGCATATATATTACATGTTAGGCAGTTAGGGTAATGCAGACATACAAAGTCAAAGCTAGACTGTAACATTAGTATTTACATATTATTAATTTTCACATTTGTAAGAAGTCAAACTTATTTTTCTGCTCGAATAATATTTTATTGACAAATCCTAAGATAACATTAATGTATTGAAATCTGTAGTATAAATGATGTTACAGATTTATACATGTCAGTTTTATACCAACTATTAATACAAACATATAAAACTTAATGATGGCTAAGGTACAAAGAATGGGTAGTTTTTGTATTAAAAACATTAAGTCTTTTCCAGATGTTTAGATAATCTATAATCGGTGATAAATAATATTTTGAGTAGTTTACATATTAAGATATACGTATTGCATGTTGTATGCACTTAGGTGATAAAATCCCAATAAAATGAAATTTTCTGAGAAAATATTTTTTTGATATGATTATGACTTTTATTCATTAACTTTTTTCTTTCATGTTTTTAAGATCTTATTATTTTGGCCCTCCTGTGACATACATGTATATGCACAGTGAATGCTTGTTTTGAAAAGCGAAATAATTACTTTATTCATTATTTTCCAACGAAACTAAAAGTGAAATATTTTTCTCCCCAAAAGTATATTAACTACCCTACCTTTTCTTTGATGCGATTCCTTTGGCTTCAAGAATCCAAATCTTTAGAGAGTTTTCTTTTCGCTTAACTGTGTCTTGTTGGGGGTGAATAGAATGCCGTAAGCTGACAAAAACGAAACACAAATAACAGTTGAGTCATTTATAAACTACATATTAAATGAATATATTGGTTATCCAATTAATGAGTTTTTGCACACATATAAGCAACATGATCAGTGGTCTCAAAATTTAAGTTCAATATTAAACATTATAATACAATTTCCAAATTATTAACATTTTTTGTAAAACATTAATTTTCATTAGTAGCATTATTATCAGTTTAAAAATATACTGTTATGGTGTGAACGCTTTTTTGAAGCTGGCAAATTATGATTACAATATTAGGCCTATTATATTTTTTAACACTGCCTTCTTGAAAATCTCTAAAAGACTAGATTCAGAATGAAATGCTGAAAATATAATAAGCCTAAAACTAATGCCTAATGACAAGTACATTAATTACAATTGTGCTTTGTTCACACCAAAACAACTGCTGTTGTATCAAATGGCTTATGTGAATAGTATTCCGACCACTACTGTGTTTGTTGTGTCCCACAGCCAGACTGATGATCACTGGATTAAGCAAAATGCATCATGGGCAATGGATACATACAGCATGCACAGTATAGTTGGAATACTTTTACTATACACTCTTCTAATTCTTGAGAATTCCTAAGGGACTAATTACAGAATGCAGTGGTAACAAAATATAATAGGTCTAATACTAATGTCTTACGGCAAGTAAATTAGAAAATATATTGTTTTATGTGATATAACTGAAAGTTTATTTTTAAAAAAACAATAGATTCACAATCTTTATTTTAAACTACACATTAATTCAAGCATGCTTTCATTACGATCTTTACCACTTTGTCTTATTACCTGTTTACCCACTTATTTCTTTCTTCCGAGGTGCGACATGAGTAGTATCTGGTACGTCCACTAGAGATCAGTTGAAAACAGTGGTCCTGACCTAAGAGACTACCATGTAATGGCATTACCTGAACATCACCACGAGAGAGATTCAATGTTGCCAGCACATTTGGACTAGATTGCAACAAAGACTCATGGGAACGGGACGTTCGAAGCCGTGAAGGGGGTATACTGAAATCACAATAAAAAGAAGATGGATTATACATACATATGTATATCAAACTAACCTGAGAATACTTGAAAAATAGAATCCCTAAATATACATCTACCCTAATACTGGACTAAAATATCAGCATTTGACGTAAAATACATCCAAAACAGTAATAAATAATTTGAAAAAAAACAAACCGATCAGATTATTTTTTGAGATACAGTAGTTTTAGAGATCAAAAGCGAGCAGAGTTTGCAAATATGTCTCTAAGTATCTGTCGAAACTTTGTTTTACTCTTAGGACTGTAGAACATCAGGTTCGAGTTGCATGAAACATAATATACACATGTACAAGTTTAGGTTTTCAGTAACTTATCATTAATAAATGGGGCTTTATTTAAAAAACAGCTCATTTCATACAATTTAGATCTACTAATGTTAATCTACATATAACCAAGAGATACATAAATTGCCCCCCCCCCATACACACACACACACTAAAGTTCTCATCAGAGCATTCTACAAGTCGTGGAGGCAAGGCACACGAGGGATAGG
>NW_013666200.1:84254-99154 GCF_000517525.1 Limulus polyphemus | reverse complement strand
AGATACATAATACCCCCCCCCCACCCCACCACACACACACACTAAAAGGTTTCTCATCAGAGCATTCTTCAACCAACTATGAAATACAATTTATGAAAAAATGACTAAAAATATAAGTTAAAAAGCTAAATTTCTGTAAACCATGCAGAACTTTCATGGAACAGCTAACAACAAACTATTTGTGCCAATAGTAAAAAGTTTTAATGCTTCATCTTTTCTCACTATTAATGAATCTTTAGCTTGTGGACATCAACTCTAAATTAGAAGTGGAAAAATGTTTTCTTGAAAAAGGGGAAAAGCTTATAATAATGTATTCGTATGCCTTGAATAAGCCGGGGTTAGTGTTTTTGTGTCTAAGCCTTCTCTTAACGTAATAGCCAACAAACTCTTATATTTTCATATATAATATAAATGATTGTTAAAAGTTTTTAAAAAAAACCCATTAAAACAACATGGTTAAATTTCAGTTGAAGTGATAAAACCTTCAGTAATTCAAAAACGTACCTGTCACCATATATGGTGCATCGCTTTCTTTCCAACTTTGTAACACTTTTGGTTCTTTTCAAAGGGTTGTTTTTGAACGATTTCTTGGAGAAGAAATTCTGTCAAAGAAAAATTACACAAGAAGAACTGAATACTACAGAGAAGATTTCTTACTGGTCAACAAGTTATATTAAATGTTAGATTAATTTTCCTTATTTTACACGTAGAATTTAGGGGGGGAAACATTACCCTGTATAAGAAATTACTAATCACGTTAAACTGAAGTACCCATCGTAAGTTCCAAAGAAGAGTTAACATAAGGATAATTGTCCTAGCTCAAGCGTAAAGAGCAGCTAACGTTCTCGGTTGCTAATATTTATCTAAAACTAGTAAACGATAAAATTGAATGTCTCGTCTTCTTCTGAATTTAAAAGAGATTATGTTCCGGGGGGCGGGGAGAGAAAAAAACTTATTTTCTCACGTGAATAAGCTGACAGTTTTTCGAAATACCAGGTTTAAATTAATAATCAATAAGATGACTCACCTGTAATGGAAGCTTTTTAAAGACTATGTATATCCTGTATATCATGGGATGCATAATAATGCTTGTAATAAGAGTAAACATCATTACATCTTTTAATAGCTGTTTGTGTGTTTGTTTTCTTACGTGAGGTTATACTTGGTATACCATTTTCTATCCGACCGCAAGATCAATGCAACACCTATTTTTACTTGCTCTCACTAAACGTGATAAGGAAAATAAAAATCAATTTATAATTATTTGTTTGTTTATACATCCATAGCAGTATTGTGTTTGTGTCTCATGTTTCAAAGTAAATTACATGATCATATTAACTTCTAGATCAGGGGAAAACATTTCTAAACTTTTATTGTACTTAACACTGGAAATGACTACATTTAAAATAGAAAACAAAATACTGAAAATATACAATGTGATAAAAAGAACAGGCTCCGTTGTTACTGAAGTAACAAACATGATGAATAAGGTCATATCATTTACTTAAGTCGCTGACGTTTCTACTAATGCATGTTTCTCAGCTGAACGGAATATACAAGTTTGTAAAAAAACAAGATATTAAAGACTAGAAATTAAAACAAAACAGGATATTAAAATGACTTTGAGGCTGTCCTACTTTTACATCTTCGAAGAAACTGAAGCTAAACCATAAATATTAATACAAGTCATCAAATTCGGTACCGTGCCAAATTTAATTCTCTTCCCCCAAAACATCATGTATTCAGAGATAAGCATGACTGAATTTTCTACTTATTTGCAAGTATAAGATAACTTTTACAAATGAACTACGGCCGTACCTGCAATAAAATTTCATCACAAGTTACATATTCCAACATCATTGTGCTGTAATATTTAGTAATGGTCAGTTTAAACTGTTACAGTCTACTCATAAAATACTACGTAAATTACAAAACGTCCCCCCTGATTATTTTCATATTTATGTCGCAATGGACTCAATTTGAATTAACACTCCGATTTCATCCTAATTAATTGATCTTAATTTATTGTTTAGAAGGACAAGTCACGCGGTCACAAGTAATAATCTGCCCCTTATTCACTACTTGGTAGCATTTTGAATGTGTTGAATACGAAAGTGTTTTGAAGTTGTTTTACATTACATCGCTTAGAACATTAACAGTAACACAAAAATCATAATGCATTTTATATTATATTGTTTAAGACTTACAGTACAAACATTAAATGTATTAATTTATATATATATATATATATATATATAATATATTACTTAGGACATCAACAACAATAGAACTCTGTGTTATTACTGGCAGTTCACAGGAAAGTAACAGTTGTTTAGAAAAATGTGGAATCTGGTGTAATTCTACCACTACTAACAGCGTAGTAAATAACAGCCGAAGAGTTGTTGTTTGTAATTAAAATAAAGCTACACAATGGGCTATCTGTGCTCTGCCCACCATGGGTATCGAAACCCGGTTTCTAGCGTTGGAAGTTCGCAGACATACCGCTGTGCCACTGGGGGGTAGGGAGCAGCTGATGAGTACAGATACATAACTTAGTTCAACAAGTGCTGCGATTTCGCTAAATAAAGTTACGCTTGGCTAAATTAAGTGTTTGTGAGAAATGGCACTGAAACTACCGTTTGCTTGTTATTAAACATAAAGCTACACAATGAAGTATCTGTGCTCTGCCATAGCGGGTATCGAAACCCGATTTTAAGCGTTATAGCTCTCAGACTTACTGTTAAGCCACTGGGAAGGGGAGGGGTACCGAAGCGATGAGGTTCGCCGAGGCAAAAAGTCTCGTAAAAGCCCGAACATGCCTAAAATTTTCAAATTGTGAGGACGAACTTATTTCCTTGGATTTTTAACAGTTTCAAAAAGATACTTTTTGCATTTAAGTTGCGTCATAGCATCAACGTATTATCAAGGAAAGGAAACAGTGTTTAGGTATTGTTAAGAAGTTAACCGCAAAGTTGCTCAACAGTGAATAAAATTACATGTCTTTTAGGAGACTGTACTTGTAAATACGAATGTATCGACGACAGCGAAGTAACATTTCACCTAATTCGATCCCTCATAGGCTTACTACTCATTAGTGTACCCTAAATGTTATATCCTATGTTCCTGGAATTAATTTCGTAACGTTGACAGAGAAAAATCATTATCTAGTTCTTATGATATTTTGATTGTTATAAAATCCTTCCTGTAAACGGAGAGAATTACCATGTTTTAGATTTTAAAAACGTAAGATATATTTCCATGAAGCAAAAATTCTCTAACACTAAACAAGCCTGATCCGTCTTAACATGTCTTTGTAATATTTTCGTTTACTGGTAACATTTTCACTAAACTACTGGATTTACATTATTGTTTGGATCCAGCTGTCTAAACACTTAGTGATGATAAAGCAAATGTAATCTAAATGTAAGCATAAAACTTTTACGACGAATCACAATTTTGAAGTTACATAAAACAACAGTGGGCAGTTAGGCATAAGAATAAGTTCCTAATTAGGACGGCGGGAGGGGAGAAGATATCAGAAAATGTTTTACGAGTTCTTCCCAATACGATTACAAAATGGAAGTTGTACTTGTGGTGGTAGAACAGTGGTCATCCATACCTTTTACCAATTAGTTCTGACAAAAATGCTAACTTTATATATGACTGACTTGATCATTCGTTACCAAGAATCTGTTGTATCGAACATAAACAAGAGTGCTGCATTTATCAAAATAGAGAAGTTTATCTTTTAATCCCCTTAAGATATTCTCCTCATTATCGGTCAAGATACGATTTGATAGAAACATATCAAAAACGTCCATTGTTAATTAATAAGAGACATTTTGACTCTCTTTTATTCATTTATACACAAGTCTGAACAGCATCTATAACAGCTCCAAAGAGTTTGTTGGCCGGTGAAAACAAAAAACATATTTACAACATGGTCGATCCTACTTCTTTAATAAAGTTATATATTTACAACATGGTCGATCCTACTTCTTTAACAAAGCTGTACATTTAAAACATGGTCGGTCCTACTTCTTTAACAAAGCTGTACATTTAAAACATGGTCGGTCCTACTTCTTTAACAAAGTTGTACATTTACAACATGGTCGATTCTACTTCTTTAACAAAGTTGTACATTTACAACATGGTCGGTCCTATGTTGTAAATGTACAACTTTGTTAAAGAAGTAGGACCGACCATGTTGTAAATATATAACTTTGTTAAAGAAGTGGTCGATCCTACTTCTTTAACAAAGTTGTACATTTACAACATGGTCGGTCCTACTTCTTTAACAAAGTTATATATTTACAACATGGTCGATCCTACTTCTTTAACAAAGTTGTACATTTACAACATGGTCGATCCTACTTCTTTAACAAAGTTATATATTTACAACATATTCGATCCTACTTCTTTAACAAAGTTGTACATTTACAACATATTCGATCCTACTTCTTTAACAAAGTTGTACATTTACAACATATTCGATCCTACTTCTTTAACATATCAATCCTCTCTCTCTTTTATAAAAAACTGTTATAGGCAAACAGACAAATATTCTTGCAGTGCCCTATCTAATATCTTTTAGGACAGAAAGGCAACTGTTCACGATGTTTTAAGTCTGTAATATAACGATAATGCTTCTATTATTATACACAATGTTTATATAGGATTTTCTTTCAGCTATAAACTCACGACTGTACGAAAGCCAGCAGAGTAGCATCCCTTATTATAGATATTATGCTATGAAAACGAAATAGGCTATAAACCTTAAAAACGTTACGCATTTATCCAGAAAAATAGGTCGCATGCCATAAAATACGTAAAAGCGCTGAATAAATTACAGATTAATCTAATGCATTGAAGTATTAAACGCAGACATATGTCTAAGTACATATAAATCTACGTCACCATAGACTTATCATAATCATTACAGGAATACATTTTAGCCGTTGATTTCTAAAAGAACACTGCATCATGTTTGTAATAATATAGGTTGATTTAGAACGTTTTTATTACGTCTCCTCCATAGGTAGGGAGTCATTGTATTTTCTGTTCGTTTCTTCTTGTTCTTCTTTCCAACAATCACAAGGAAGGAATGGTTTCAAATGCACATCAACGAAAAGGTACACGATTCAGCTACATACGGTGCATTTGAAACCATTCCTTCACTTAAGTAAGTTGTCAACGAAAAGGTACACGATTCAGCTACATGCCAACTTACTTAAGTGAAGGAATGGTTTCAAAAGCACATCAACGAAAAGGTACACGATTCAGCTACATACGAACTTACTTAAGTGAAGGAATGGTTTGAAATGCATATCAACGAAAAGGTACACGATTCAGCTACATGCAAACTTACTTAAGTGAAGGAATGGTTTCAAAAGCACGTCAACGAAAAGGTACACGATTCGTACAGTTACAGCACTTCTTCATAAATATTACACACCAAGATATTTCTATAAAGGCTTATCTAATGTATCCACTAAAAATGTCTTGTACACGAGCATCGTAGGTTTATCCATCAAGACGATTTTCAGCACAAGTAACGCATCGTACAGGAGTAACCCAACTCACCAATCATTTTCTTATACACGTGTAACGCAAGTTATTCTTCAAGATTATCATGTATTATAGTAACCTAAGGTAACTATCAAGTTTATCTTGTACAATAGTAACCTAAATTCTACGGCAATACTATGTACAACAGTAACCCGCGGTCTATATGTATATTGTCTTTTATAACAGCAACCTAATTCATGTGTCAAGAACACGTAAAAGTAATTTCTTTATAATTTCTTAACGCAAGAGTAACTTATATTCCAGTATCTTCTTGAAAGCTAGTAGTCTGATTTTTGATTTTATATCTGGTGCCATCCATAATTTTGAATTACTGACCAGCAAGAAGGCAGCCAGTTAGCAGAATCCTACTACCCACCATTCACACTAGCGATTGACTGCCACTCGTATAACAATCCACAGCTTAAAATGCGAGAAGTAAACTTTGTGACATCGTATGAATTCGTACCTTTCTCGCCAGCTCCCAAATCCTGAGCTGAAGCACAGGGTCAACCCTTGCCCATATATATAGAGAAGCCCCCCCACACACATTTTCTACACACGTGTATGCAAGAACATGTCCCCCCCCCCCCGAAATATATAACGCTTTCGTTTTATGGCGTCGTAAACTGAATGATCCTCTTGATACAATGTTTACATGGATATATTAACCTTCGTTGATTAATATACTCCTTTTTTTTTAACAAAGATGCAATTAATCATGAATGACAAGAACTGAAGAAACATAATCTCAGAACACCACAGATCAATACAATGGTAAAACCAATACACCAAACAGACTAATTTATATCTTTTAAATAGCCATATCTCTAATTCATCTTATGTCATGGGTTGTTTTTTCACTTTTGTTACATTTTAGAAAGTTTTATGACTGTGGTTTTAAGAATGTATCATGTAAACACGTGATACGATAGCAGTAAAACCAACCGTCTCTTAGTTTTAAGCTCTCCTCAACATACTCGAAAGATACGAGAGTGCACAGCTTTTATTAGACGTTACAATCAGCATGCAATGGTATGATTCAATTTCAATGACGTCATCATCGAGTTAACATTCCGTATAACTCGTATACACCACCGATATCTTTTTCGTATCTGATATCTTATCAAAAGTTTTTTTATTCTTAAAAAAATATTACTTAGATGCTTTATTTACAGTTCTTACTATAGCAATCTAGGCTCTGTTTGTAATCGAATCATGCCTTAATTGTTAAATTACTTTCCAACTAAAGCCAAGATAAGCTTTGACTACAAACATGCCTGCGCAATACGTCACAGCTGCAATACATTTAATGGATCGCATTTCGGCACTTTAAAAACCATCTATGATACAAAAGATAATATTAAAGATGCCTGTTGACTTGTAATAATCTGGTGAAAGACATTGTACAGATGATTTTTTAGTAAAGTCCTTAATCATTTCGTGTTGTATGATAGTACTGTTAAACAAATAGAAGACTGACAGATTATTGCATATGCCACAAATATTTTTCTTTTTTTTTTTCTCGTTACGTGCAAGGGACATTTTCTGGTAGATTCCCTCGAAAAGTAATGTACCATCCTTTTGACCTAAATTCTTTACCGTGCCTTATTAATAAAAATATTCTTTTAAATATCCACAGCGTCATATTAATCAATTTTAATTGGTGACGCCAATAATGATAATAATATCATAATTTTCAGAATAATTAGGTGTATTATCGATTAAAGTAATCAAGTGACGTACATTATTCACTGTAACTCAATGATCAGAACAGCTAGGTGACGTAAATTCTTCACTGTACCTCTCCCCCACCCAGTGGGTTGGCGGTAAATTTACAGACTTAAGACGCTAAAATACAGGGTATGACTCCCCACAATAAACGGAGCGCAGACAGCCCATTGTGTAGCTTTGCGCTGAATCGAACACTATATCCTAATGATTAGTTTGTTTGTTGGGAATTTCGCGCAAAGTTACACGAGGGCTATCTGCGCTAGCAGTCCCTAAGTTAGCAGTGTATGACTAGAGGGAAGGCAGCTAGTCATCACCACCCAACTCCTTTACCTGCGAATAGTGGGATTGACCGTCACATGATAACGCCCCCACGGCTGAAAGGGCGAGCATGTTTGGTGGGACGGGGAGTCGAACCCGCGAACCTCAGATTGCGAGTCGAGCGCCATAACTACCTGGCCATGCCGGGGCTCTTACTGTTTAGAATAAGTACGTACCGTAATTTTTTTCACTGTTCCTTATCGAACATAAGTAACCTAACTTTTTTGTTGTTGTACCTTACTATTTATAAATGGCGTCGATTCTTCGCTATATCGTACTGCAAATATAACTAAGTAAAACAGATATTTCAATGTACGTTATAGCTAACTGGCCAATATATGATAACAACTGACAACTTGGCAGAATATGATTGGTTAATAATAAAATGTGTTTATTCAGAGCTGCAATATTCAAAACTTTGCTAGACTTCATTGTTTAAAATAACTATGTAATCAAGCCTCCGCTGTACTCTGGTGTTGGCCTGGCATGACCAGGTGGTTAAGGCGCTCGACTCGCAATCTAACGAACGCGGGTTCGAATCCCCGTCTCACTAAACATGCTCGCCCTTTCAGCCATCGGGGCGTTATAATGTGACGGTCAATCTCACTATTCGTTGGTAAAAGAGTAGTCCAAGATTTGGCGGTGGGTGGCGATGACTAGCTGCCTTCACTCTAGTCTTACACTCCTAAAATAGGGACGGCTAGCGCAGATAGCCCTCGTGTAGCTTTGCGAAATATATAACAAATAAACAAATCCTCTGGAATATTACAATATTTTGGTTTGTTTTTTTAGTATCAAAATATAATAATGACAAATTTAGTTTTATGTGGAAGTAGAAAGAACTTCAACACAATATTTAGTACATCTTACAAAAGCATCTATTTACCTGACTAACCCATGAAGGTTTGAAGTCAGAATAAAAATAATAGTCACTAGCAGAAAAAGTGGTTCAGCCACGAAGTATATGTACTGATCTGCTTTTCACACAATAAGAATTACAGGAAGTTGCATTCAATTCCTGCCCTTTGAAAAAGAATCTATTACGAAAGCATTTAGTTCTGTTTGCATTCATGACGGCAAGTTTCATTAAAGACAAAAAACAATGTGAACGATAAAGTAATATTGTATATTATTATTCACCCCTCCTTTTTGAATGAAACTTGGAATGAGGCGGAAATCACTAGTGTTCCACAACTGCATTAAGATTTCTATTCGAACATACATAAAAACATGTAAACATGCACCCATTGATCGCATACACACCGCTCAAGAATATTAAGGGATAATTAGTGTTTTCTATTTTCTAGCTACGACAAGGCAAACATTACTGTTGTTTTATTATCTCAATGGCACGCCTGAGTTTATTTTGATGCAAAACCTGTATCACGTGACCAGTCACGTGATCTGATAAGTAAATTTCAGTTGTATATAACAGTAAAGGAAAGAGTGCGTGTTCTCCGTTAGCAATTTGAACAACAGTAGTATACTTAAGAGAGACCCATAGTGATAGTGAAACATCCTAATATTCCAACAAAGACATCTGGATAATTCCATGATGTGAAGAGCATTAATTCGACTAGAAACAAGTCAAACACAATAAGTCGTGGAAGGGTGGCTACGAGTATCACAATATTTAGCTAACAGGCTGCGAGCTCGCTTTCAGATCAGCAGAGACTTGAAAATGGTTGACCATTTTCGACTGCTCCGCAAGGCGACCGTAATATTGGCATCTCAACTGATTCAACAATTCAGAACAACAATTGGACCATAACTTCAGCATGCTAACGGTCGGAAACATGCTTCTTAAGTTTGGTCATCATAACATACGATCAGTGGTGTGGGTTTCTATAACCCAATGACTCTCTACCGGTGGGCCGGGAGACGCGCAGTTATGGGACCGCTATGGGCTGGGACTGCCCTAAACAAGGGTGTCATCAACTGCTTTTACTATTGTCACTAATATTCGTGTCTTGAGCTGCGAAACGTTGAGAAACTCTGCTCTACTCATATCGCAAAAAAATAAGACTGGGCTCAACACATATCTTAATCTTTTATTATTCTCAGACAAATCCAGAAATTGTTAGTCTCTTGTGTAGCCATCCAACTTTAAATAACAGACAATTGTGTGCATATAAATGTCAACTAGCTGTCAGCAGCCTTAGTCTTTTGCCAAGATAAACCACCAATAACGTTTACTTACAGATTATATAAATGTACATAATTTGTTTTGAACCAATGAAATTATTTATTTTAAATGTTGTTGTTTTTTCAGCAAGCTACTTGACACATGTAAGAGACAAATTGACCGACAGACAGATGCGAGTTTCCGTTTAATGTCGCGTTGCATATGACCAGTGTGACAGAAAAACAGTGGAACTTGGAATAAAACGGTTAGGGAAATGAATACCGGAATGGAGCAAAGCTTCAAGAAAGAGATGAAAATATTGATCAAAGGTAAGTAAGGTCACGTTCGTAGTAACTAAACATGTTACACGCACTTGTAACAGTTTCCGAGTAATCAGTAACTTGAAATCTTTACGTAAAACCGTTTCACTTAGTGTCTGGTTGTTATAATAATACACAATGGGCTATCTACGCTCTGTCCACCATAGGTATCGAAACCCGGTTTTGAACGTTAATAAGCCTTCATATTTACCGCTGAGCCACTATGGGCTTTACTCAGTAACTGACTTTCACTAAAATGTATATTATTTGCGCTAGTTCTGTGGATGGACGGAAGAGAAGCAAGATAACAATACAGACTGCAGAACGCTCATAATGTTGGCGGTGTGTACCGAAGGCCAGGTTAAATCTACTGGGATTTGTGTCGGGGGGGGGGGGACATTTATTAACTTTCACCCACAGCATTAACTAACATAATATAACGTTTAAAAATATTATTTTATTAATTGTACTTTCTATACGTTTATCCGCTGGATTACAATCGTTATACCTTGATACTGAGACGTAGCTATTACAGAATCAAAGCAAAATACTTTATTTCATCGCAAGAAAAGCATATTATTTTAAACCAAAAAGTTAAATATATAATGAACGAAAACGAGAACTGGACACGAAAGTATATGGGTTCACATTTTTGTTTAATCGCAAAGCAACACAATGGGTTAACTACGCTGTGCCTATCGCGAATATCAAGCCTCGATTTTTAGCATTAAAAGCCCCTAAACTTACCGTTTATATGAGTTCACATAAGGTTGGAAAAAATTTGATCGGATAAGAATGATAGTTTCTTAAAGATCATGTCTCATCAACTCAGTTTAAGTTAATGATAAGAATGTTACTGGCGTGGAAGTTTCTTTATATATATATATATATATATATATATATATTCTCACATACAAATCGTTATATTATTTAATTTCCAGCTTGTGCACTAATAAACCGTCAGTTGTAGGTGGTAACGTCTGTCCTGATTAAACAGATATAAATTAACATGTTTTATCATAAATAATACGATAAATGTTCGTTATCAAACTATTCATAAACAATTTATAGTTCCATTAACTGTTTGTGAAAGCTTCCATTATTATTTTATAAACATCATAGAATATAGAGACATGCACACATACACATTACATATATATGTGTATATATCACATTTAATGTGTTTTCAAATTTATTAACTATCAATTTTCATAAAATAATCTATTATTATTTTCACAAGGATGCCAAAATGGAAATATCTGGCAAAAAATGGTTCTTTTAAAGTATGATATTTTTTTCCATAATACACTTATTATTGTTCTTTAACGTAATGGGCTATAATTTCCATTTTTAACATGAGATTTATGTAAATGTATTCTTAAACGTCTGTTTTCGGTTTCTCCAACACTTCTTTGCTTGAAATAAAAACAAGAAAATACATAAATAACATTATGTGAATTACAACTAAACCTAGAGTTGGTAAAAAAAAAAAAATTCTCCCCAGTAGGGTCTGTTGTTGTTGTTTTGTTTTTGAAGTTAAGCACAAAGCTACACAATGGGCTATCTGTGCTCGGCCCACCACGGGTATCGAAACCCGCATTCTAGCGTTGTAAGTCCGCAGACATACCGCTGTACTACTGGGGGGCAGTAGGGTCTGTATAGGCTTCTGCAGAATACGTTACAGAGGGGAGTAAGATGACAAAATGATATCGAAGCTATAACTAGGGAAACGCAAAATTGATAATCCAAGTGAGGCAAGTGTCCCCCCCCCCCTTTAGACGCTCATGAGGGTCTGTAATATATTTAGTGTAGGTAATATAACTTTTCATACAAACATAATTTGATTTATTGCAGGGAAAAATACTTTCATCAGATATTTTTTGTTGTATACACTAAATATATTACCGTGAAAATACAGTAATGAGAACATTAATGTGTTTTTACGGACGAAAAATATCATTATCGGCGAGGGTACCCAACCGATGATTCAATGTATTGTAATCAATGTGTTTTAGTTAATGATACATTAACTTATAATATTTACTATACGAAAATTTTGTATAACAAGTATAATTATAATATTATTTTAGTTCTGACCTACTTAGTTAGCTTACTTTTGATCAAAAGATCTTAGTAAGTGTTTGTGATCACTCATCCTTACTTCAGACCTAATTCACTGCGTTGCAAGTCATGTTCTAATAGGGTATGAACCGAATCAGAAAGAACTTCCAACATAGTTAAATGTAGCTCTCTCCAGATGATTTGCGAGAATGAAATTGGAAATGTTGTTGTCAAAGAAAGAATTGTAACAGGAAAACTGCGAATTTTGAAAGTTCCATAGTTACATGCAAGTGACGTAATAACCTTGTATATAAATTACACTGACGTTTTCGATTGAGATAATTTGTCAGTCGCTGGATGAAGTCAAGATCCCCTCGTATAGACGTCATTGTCCATTGTTTTTAGCGATAGTTTGGTGGTATTTTAATTATACTTTCTTCATGTAGAGTTTATATATATGCACACTTTTTACTCTTCATGGCGGGAGAATTTGAAGCTATCTAACTTTGCACGCACTCAGATTTTGATGATTTTTCGGTAGCATAGACTGAAATAATTTACTGATCATAGTAAGAGATTTGTTATCCAAAATAAATTTGTATTCGAATGTTTATGGCAAAGCTACCAAGTCCATTTGCCACCATCTCTAATTCTGAAATACTTACCAGAGGACACTATCACTCTTACAATGCATTCACAGCTTAAAGTAGGGTGGATATTTTGCGGTATTGCACGGATTCGAACCGGGTTCGCCACCTTTGAAATTCAAAGCTCTACCAGAAGATTTGCCAATATGAAAAAATATGCTTCCTATATAAAAACAAAACCAAAAAACTCATGTTTTTGTAATCGACTCAACAGCTGTTTGTATGATCTAGAGATTCATGGACTTAGTGTCATTTGACAGCTTTGAATTAGATCGTTTTTATTATGATGGTCTCTTTTTCACACTATATTTCTCTAACCAGAGACACTGTGAGAGTTAATGCTCATCACAAGACATTTCTCTACGTGAGTTTTACTTAACTTTTGCATCTCCCCTAAACGGAACCAAACACAAATGCTCTACCAGTTGGGCTATAAGATTAACCCTCGAGTTGTTTGTAGTAAAGAATCTTTTGGTAAATAACACTCCCACGCTAGATATTATTCTTCTATTTAAATTATCACTGCCTCATGGTCTAAGTGAGGGGGGTGACGTTCGTTTCTTTCATCTAGACTAAAGAAACAAAGGCCCAAGAGGCGGTGAGATATAACAAAATCACTTACCAACTTCTGTACGTAAGTAAGCTATCAGTGAAATATAAAGTAAACTGTTATAAAATAATATATATATATATATATATATATATCCACACGCAATGAATAAACTTGATAGAAAGTCACGTTGAGATGAAAAACATCCATATGAAATACTCCTAACAACACTTAGGGGAAAAACTATCTCCGAATAAGTTTTTTGAGAATCTTTAAACTATGTGACGATGTTAGTATAAGCCCACATACCAGAGATTACGCTAATTTAGCAGTAATAAGAATGACACTATTAGTCCATTACATGCCGGAAATAGGTTATAACAGTAATTGAAACCGCCATGACGTCACACTCAGTACCTCTTAATTTGCCTGTGAAAAATACAATTGCAGAATTACCAGAGAAGATAATGAATTGACGTAAAAATGTTCAGCCTGACGATCTATGACGTTCAATTTCACATTTCTGACTGCCTTATTTAATAGGCTTTATAAAAACAATGTGAATTTAACCCGAAGTCTAGTATAACAGATATATCAATAGTAGTACTGTTTGGGCGTATAGTCAGTGCGTTTTGGAAGTGAGCCAACTTTGAAAACCAATTTTCGTTTCTAAGAACCACTACTGGTCTGAATGTTCGTTATATTCCAGCCCCTTACAATGACGCAAGTACCATACTCATAGCAAGTGGTGTTCTAATAAACTTCATTGAGACGGTGAGAGTTATTAGTTTTCCGTTTTTGATTTTTGGTTGTTTTTTTTTCTAGTTTGGCCTATTTGATATTTGATCCCAAAAAAAGCAAAGATAAACGAAGTGTATTAAAATGTTTTTTGTCCTCAAAGTCTTCTTTGCTAAGCCTTCCACTTCATTAAGCATCTTATACCATAAGAAAACATTGTACAGAGAGAGATACTATGACAACAAATCTTAGATATCTCTTACCTTGTTAAATCTATTAGATCGTAGATATCTCTTACCGTGTTAAATCTATTAGATCGACATAAATGTTTGGAATACGTGGCTTAACTGATGTTCTTGTATACAGTGAATATTAGGATCCCACAGAACCAAATCTGTACACTCCATGTACTTACATAAAGCTCATTATAAGATGTGTCAAATGAATGTTTGAGCCTTATAAATGCGGACATGCGGATATCCTCGTTAATCTTAAAAACATTATAAAACCTAGGATCTTTTCGATTTTCACTGGGACCAGAATGTGGTTACCTAGCCAGTAAGAGCGTCGTTATCAAAAAGTTTATTTTACCGCCTGTTAAAAGAGGAGCTAGCAATCGAAAGAATCTAAACGAAGTCCTGTGGAAACCAAGAAAGAATACGATTGGATAAGCTTTTAAAGTAATGTTGACTGCCTCTCAATTTACTGACTTATTCAACAGTGACCACTAAGTAATTCCATATCATGTAGTAAAAACTTTACAAGTAAACGTTTATATGGCAGAGGGTATCTTGTACTAAAAACCAATATCTTAGTAAGAAGAAAACATGTAGATACAAAAC
>NW_013666200.1:54335-83417 GCF_000517525.1 Limulus polyphemus | reverse complement strand
AGAATCTAAACGAAGTCCTGTGGAAACCAAGAAAGAATACGATTGGATAAGCTTTTAAAGTAATGTTGACTGCCTCTCAATTTACTGACTTATTCAACAGTGACCACTAAGTAATTCCATATCATGTAAAAAACTTTACAGAAACGTTTATATGGCAGAGGGTATCTTGTCTAAAAACCAATATCTTGTAAGAAGAAAACAATGTGATCAAAACTGAAAAAAAAACTTTTTATATACGTTTTATGGATTTTCTTTTCACACAGCCCGACATATGAGTAAAACTTGCACATAGTAAACATGATCAGTTGTATACGCTTTTTCTTACATTATCTCGTGTATATTTAAATAGCTAAACACTTCAATGCAGAATTAATTATCATTTTGTATCAAGTTACTACTGCTTGAAAAGACAATAAAATACTGAAATATGTTTTCCTTTTTGTTTAAACAAAGTTTAATACTAGATAATTCTGATATTAATAACAAAATAATGTATAAATATAAAAAAGAGTATAGTTGGAGAGAAATACTATACCGTCGATACAACTTCAGTTGTATGTGTATAATAGATTTATATACCAAAGTGTTATTTTTTTCCTCAAGCGGATCAAAATTCACGTAGAAATATTTGAAAACGTAAAATATTACTCGTGAGGCTTACAAAAAGAGAGAGAGAAGGACCTCTGCGTGAGTAGGATTTGTACATCAACGATAATATTACTTTAAAACGATCAAAATAGTTCACGTATACAATTAAATATATTTTTATACTATTCACATTCATATTAAGTAAGAAAAAATAAGTTAGACTGCTCTATGAGAAATGTGGTTCTAATGTCACGTAAAGCAGTCATTCAGAAGTTTCTTAGTTAATTTTAATCATTCAGTAATCTGAAAAAGAGTTTTAAACGTGAATTCAAACGCGGGCTAAAGGACGAGATCAGCGACCGCTAGGGTTCAGGTACAGATGTCCCTAATTCTGAACTGGCCAAAAGGATAGCAGCAAGACAGCAGTACCTGCCGCTACAGTAGCTTTTGAATCAAAACCTATCCTATTTAAAATGATTGTTTGTTTGTTGTAAGCACAAAGCTATACAATGGGTTATCTGTGCTGTGATCACCGCAGGTATGGAAACCAATTTTTAGCGTTATAGGTCCTCGGACTTACCTATAAGCCACCGAGGTGTGATTTACAATGGAAAAAAGGATTATAGATGTAATAAGAACACTTTTGCTATGCCTTGAGAAACCTACAAATATAAGTGAAACTATACTCTCCAATCTGATGTGCTTTTCAAATAAATACATTTTTGTTTATATTCTTACTTTTATGTATATAATTATTTTATTTATATTGAAAAATTAAAAACTATTAGAAATATTCAAGATGGTACACTGGCTATTTTCGAAGTGAAAACTGGACCATCTGTTTGTTTGTCTTAGAATTTTGCGCAATAAAAGGAATAACTGCGCATAGCCGTCCCTAATTTAGAACTGATAGAGGAAGGCGGCTAGTCAACTCTTGGACTACTAATTAATGATCGAATAGTAGGATTTGACCGTAATTCTTATGACTCACCAGAGGACCCACTACTTGATGACCTTCTTCACTACCCGTCCCTAATTTAGAATTGATGGACTAAACGTAAAAGCATCTAGTCAACGCCACCCAGCGCCAACTCTTGGGCTACTCATATCAAAGAGTGGTCCAAGGCTACTGAAAGGGCGAACATGTTCAGTGATGGGAGTTAAATCCGCGACTCACAGATCACGAGTAAGGTGCCCTAACCACCAGGCCACGCTTGGCCAAGGACAAACCAAGACAAGCTTACAACATCTGCCCAATTAGCATGGTTATGAGTTCAAATCCCGCTGATTCTCTGTTTCAGAACGATTGATAAATACATACAAGTTTATATTTGAGAAGGCAGATAGATTCCAAGTTAGCGTGGATAGGGGTCGAAGTCCGCTGGCTCTAACTTCAACGAAAGGGTTAACAAATATGTGTGATTTACGTCAGTAAATAGATTATAAAAAGGTGTATGATTTAAGTTGTTTAAGGGATATAACGTAAACATGTAAAGTCTGAAATTCTCAATATAACTAATCACAGTACCGTAATATAAACTTTTGAAGGTATAAATGAAGCACGAAAGAAAGAGACCGCTTGTATGTGTGAGCGAAACAAAAGTTATTTACTAAGCAAATGGATTAATGTTACAAACAGATTATAAAAGCGCATCAGTAAAACAAAACAATTCAATACAATCTAACAACATTCCGCAACAAAATGTAATGGTGAAATATACTTTGTCTTACCGCAAAACGGGACTGAGTTAATGTATCCATGTTCCGCGACCCAAGAACAGGAGTAGAGGGGGCGCTGCCTCTACGGTCTGAGCAGGCTTTTTCATACGACGATTCTGCAAAGGACAAATGTAATTGGTAAAAAAAAAAAAGTTACATTTTCTACGACACGACGTAACAACATATATTCAATTAACTATTAATAATAACTGATAAACCAAACAAGCTACAAAGACAGTTAGGACTTCTTATGCCTTAAGGACTTTTTGCTGTTTCTAAAGATTCTAGATCAACAACACAGATTTCAGATTGTTCACAAAACCTTTAGTGTTAATTAATTAGTCTTAAAGTCAAATGGAAATTTTATAATTAAGATATCGTAAGTTTCGCATAATCTTTAATGACAATGTAAAATGTTTATAATGTTTGGGGATTTTCTTGTAAAAATCCATCTCGCAATTACTGTAGGTTACCCATCAGACATCTCAGTTAAGGTTATTTATACAGGGTAAATATAAAGAAAACTCAATATTTAAAATGATTATGTCTTAAAAAAAAACTAATTGTCCTAAGATGGATTAATTTTCTCCAAAGACGCACAGAATCATAAGTTGAATTCAAGGAAGTTTGAACAGATGTTCAATATGCTTTCTGACATTCTCAATCAAAACGTCAGGCCTAACCTTAAATTTGTCAACTGAAAGCATCATCTGTTTATTGATCCTCGCAAATCCTGCACAGTGGCACATGTTTTATTCAAATCACTAGTATCGTATTATTGAAAGAAAAGTAAAAGTAGAGATAGTTTGGGAGAAAAACAATATTCACTATAATATGGTTTTGAAACGTCTAAATTGTTCTGAATAAAAAAAAAAAAAACTCTTATGATTTTCAACAGAAATCTAGTGAAGTTTTGTTCCTCTAGCAGGTTTTAAGAAATAATCATCTTAAATATGAGGTTTTTCTTCATAATCACACTGAATATGGAAATATTATTTATGGAGGTTTAAAACAATAATGAAAGAAGAGGACCGCGTGTTAATTAACAAAAACGAACGTCAAATTACCACTAAATAAAGCTCAGTTGGAAATTTGAGAGGCAAACATCAGGCCTATAACGTAAACCACGACCTCCTTTAGAATGTTTACGTCCAGACTAGTCTATATACTGCCATAGAAATATCGTTATATATGCATATCACAGTTCCACTTTAGCGACAGTGTTTGAAACCCAATCATTCTCGTACTTTGACGCCTTTCACTGTACATTTTTTTTTTTTTGCTTAAGATGAGCTTACTTTTTTATGCGATAAAAAAACAATGACAGGAATCAACCTTATACCACGTGTAATTAAACATGCGTATATGAAAAAGTTCGTTTCTCTGTGGACGAAGCAATGAATGCTCAAACAACGCTGACGTTATAAACATACCAGGAACACTTCGGTTATAAATAAATGCAAAGTAAAAAAGAAAAAGAAACTATGACGTTACCATGATTCGACTTAGAGTGAAAAAATCCTTGCTTACTAAAAAACCCGTCAGAGTTGATTCTTCTCCTAATTCGAACTACGCGTTCTGCAGCTGGGGCAAGAATAGGTGCAATTAGTTAAGAACTGAAAGTTTTTATTATTACCCAAAACTATTTCCTTCACAACAGAACACAAAGTTTGATGTAAACATGTGAAGGCCAAATGGTATGCGCGGCAGGTTACAAACACGAAATAGAACATATCTATTTACTCAGTATACAATATAAAAAACCTCCTAACCGATGTTAGAAAAATATTTACAAGGTGTATTGATATTCTCTAAGTATTTTTGTTGTTGTTTTCTTGTGGTTCTTTTTCACTCGCTTGGTAGAATCTGTGATGACCTAATACGTTAATAACCAAACCATAAAGGCAATCAGAGACGCTTATGAAATTTCAAGCAGCATAAAAGTCAGAATGACAACTTAATCGTGACTTCATTAGGGATACATTTTATACGAAATTAAAAAAAAACATCATTAATACAACAAAACCGTATTCTGTCCATGGGTACTGAAGTTTAAAAACATATTTTCACCGTACGTATAATACTTATCAGTATGAAAGTATTCAGAAAATGAATATTCTGATATATTACTCTTGAAAGATGTACTAGCCTTATTAATAACAAAAATAAATAGAAATAGATTTGAGGAAAAAGGTTGAATTCTTTAAGATAGATTATCAAAATATGCAGTAGTAGTGCAGCATCAACATCAAATATATATGGTAAATGTATTTAATTGTATCCATGAAAAATATGGGCCTTCCATCGGTCGTGAAAAAATACAACCTAAAAGGAGAGTGAATAACAAAGATTACTAATTCATGATATTATAGATATTTTCTTCACCGCAGAGAAGCAGCCAGCATTTTCTGTGAACCCAATATATAACCAACGTTTTACTTACCTAACAATATACTTCCTAATTAGGCAATTAACTCGGGGAATAAGGTGACCAAGATGTAAAAATTCGAAATTCTGGATTTCAATATATATTAAACTACATCATTATATTCGGCAAAATGTGTACTTTTTTTATGGATTAAATGTGCTTTAGAACACAGTATCGATTTTGAACAATGGTTGTCTCCAGGGAAAAGTTTTAAATCATTCGCAGTAGGCTTGATGGCATGACATAGTCAAACCGCTAAGACTAAAACGGTAAAACACAGGAGTCTCAAAACAGATGTAGGCATGATACATCATCATACTTAACATCTGTGTTCCATGTGTATACCGTCTTTACTCAGTACTGACTACGTGATGAGCGGAACTTTTGGATATGAAGATGGAAAGAGTTTATTTGTATACTAACAACGCGCAACTAGATTACAATAAGGTACTTCTCTCTCTTTCATTAAATGCAGTTTTTTATGGCATGTTCACTTTGTCAAACTGTATACTTCAATGATCAAAATATCAAGAATAATTTCAACACACCCTTAAAAAAAATTGAAACTAACCGAATCCTTGCGAGCTTTTGATGTTATGGCAAAATAACAAAAAATAAATTAATCCTCTGTACTATAACAATGGGAAGAATTGTGATAATGAAACAAATAAATTTGGAATGTACAATTTGAAAAAATATAGTACAATTAACAAAACAAAAATACAATGACTGAATCCAAAATATACAACAAGTGAATATCTCATGTTCTCCTCGTGTCAATATAACTGCAAGAGCTGGATGTGACTAACAGGTTATTGCGCTCGAACTGTGAATTCGCACTTTGGAACCGAGAGTGCGATTTAAAAGTGAATTGTACTATTCAGTTCAAGAAGAGTAACCCAAGAGTTGGCGAGGAGCGTTGTTGGCTAATGCCTTCCATCTAGTCTATCAGTTCAAAATTAGGAACAGCTATGTGCAGACAGCCCTTGGGTAACTTCACGCGAAATTTGTAAACAAACATATGACTGAGAAGTAATTATACCGCTTGGCCTCATCGTTGCTAATTAACCCCCATCCAAAACAGAGTCTGTATAAAGTTCCTAAACTGCTAACTGTAAAAGAAACAAGACAGAAAGTCTGTTTAACGTGTGGTAATCATGCAATGTGGCTACGCATGTGTTCTATCGCCACACTAAGGCGATAACTAAAGTAAAACGTATGAATACGCGTCAGGAAGTTCCCAGAAATAAAGACCAATATAAAGAGTACTGAAACCCAATTCCTTACCAGGCAATTAATCTTCATTGATGGATCTCCCAGATACAAAACTATCATGTGTTAATATCTTACAAGCTCTGGTTCACAGAACCCTGTAATGCAAGCGGTTGCTTTGGCTTGGTTGTTGTTAAGCGCATAGCTACACAATGGGCTATTTGTGCTCTACCCACCAGGAGTATCGAAGCCCGAGTTGTAGCGTCGTAAGCCAGCAGTCTCATCACTGAGCCACTCGTGGAAGGGGGGGGGGGGGCGTTAGCACCCTACAACTCTAATCATTTCTAAGACATGTTGGTCCAAAGAGCAAAACCACAACTGTGCATAACAGGATTTACTAGGCTTTGTTGATAGACTTAAGTAATAACCGACAAGTAAATAAAATTACTGTTAACTAGAAATTTGAACAAATACACTAGAGGAAAGGCAATCGGTGTACAGTATCCACCGCTAACTTGTCTCTGATCGAAAAGTAGGATTTGACCATCACTCTTATAACGCACTAACGGCACCAAAGTGCGGAGCAAGTTTATTTTTCTTCTTTTTTGCGCCAACTGAACGCGAATCACGATCCCTCAGATTCACAGTCTGGACATACTAACCACTAGATAAACACCGGCCCATTAGAATTAATAACGGTTGAAAAGCTGAACTATGTTACAAAACAAAAGAGTTCAATATACTCTACACTGCTATACTATATTTGCCTAAAATAACATCTACCTTCTAAATTTGTGTTTCAAATAAGCAATGGAAAATTTGACAGAATTTCATATTGAAACAGTAAACGGTCTTTAAATTTGTGAGGTCGGAATTATAAGTACTGTTCCTCTAAACACAAAGAAACAAAAACAAGAAAGATAGGTGTATGGTGGGAACCCAAAGTAATCAAAATTATCCTTACACAAACTAGTTAAGTCAGCTTTAACAGAAAAAAAAAATGTCATTACGAAACCTCGTGACTGCCCTCAAATCAAATGTTTTATTACTTCAGGGGAGCATTTATAAACTCTACAAAGACCTATATAATAGACAGAACCAAGACAATAAAGTAATTAGTCTGTGAAATAATCTCTTTACAGAGTTTCAAAGAGCGGCGACAGTGGCGATTCCATGCTGTTTTAAGTTCTACATCACTGACAGAGAAAAGTTGATTATAATACGTAAGTAAATTCGTACAGCGGAACAGAACAGATAATTATGAAACTGGGGGAAAATAATCATTACTAAAGAAGTAATTCTTACCACTTGTTTCATGCTCTAATAGCTAATCTTAATTGACTTTTTATCACCAAAATCTAGTTTGGTGACATCTGAGCATATACATCTTTCACTAACGTGACATAAAATATTGGGTGACTGACTATTCGGTCTTTGTCAACTCATTATGTAACTTCTTTTCCTTTACTAATTTAACGTCTCGTGTTTCCTTCATCTGTACAACACTTAATAATTTTCCAGATTTTTGTTTTATCTCAGCTAACAACCAGTGTTCTTTTCAGTTTCATCTAACATTTCATGTCCCGTTTCCTATAATTTCAACCTCGGCTAAAATCGACCGTTTCCATCCTTCCGTATATCAGTTAACACTCTGTGTGGCATTCATTTCTTACCTAAACTAACATTTAACGTAATTTTATTAACAATCCCACGTCCCTTCTCTCTCAGCTAACATCCATGTTTTTCCACTTTCCTTATCTCGCTCATCCAACATCCAGTGTGCCCTTCCTTTCTGCTGTCAGTGTTTAGTCGTATTATTACCATGCCAACACTCTTTTTCGTGCTTATTTCAGCTAACAATTCCTCATTTTCTTCCTTTCTCACTCATTCATCTACGATATCAAAATCCCTTCTTTTTTTGCAGCTGGTATACACTCTACCTTCCATTTCTTGCCTCAGATAACATCTCACGTTCCCTCATTTCTTACATGAGTAAACATACAGCATTTTATCCTTCTTTTTTTTTACAAATATTCATGAATTTTATTATCCAAGCTAACGCTCCACTTTAACTACATTTCTTTCCTTAATAAACAGTCCACTGCTCTATTACTTTCGTTCAACCATTATTAAACCTTACTTACTTACCCAAGGTCTCACTGTCACTTTAAAATCCTTTATGAGCAATACCCCCTTTTGAATTAACCCAGCCTTTACATCACCTTATCTTTTATTATTGTTATCAGTAAAATAAAATCAGGATGTACTAACGAATGGAATACCCAATTCTGAGTTCCACAGGGAGACAAATATTTTAAGACGTCTATGTACTATTGGTATATTTTAGAATATAAATGTGCGAAAACGTTATGTGCATTCTGTGTATTCATTATGAGTAGTTTGTTTACAGGTAAAAATGTGTCATTCCGTATTAATGCGTGAAAACATCAAACCCAAAACGTTTTTAAATAAAGGCTGTGGGAAGGGTTACTCTTGTAGCAATATTTATGCTGATGATAGTATTTCATATTTTGTGATTCTGCGATAAGTTTTAGAATCACGGTGTTATTAGCAGCTATACACGTTATTAGCAGCTATACACGTTATTAGCAGCTATACATGGTTTTTTTTTCGCTACACGAGGGCTATCTGCGCTAGCCGTCCCTAATTTAGCAGTGTAAGACTAGAGGGAGGGCAGCTAGTCATCACCACCCACCGCTAATTCTTGGGCTACTCTTTTACCAACGAATAGTGGGATTGACCGACACATTATAACGCCCCCACGGCTGAAAGGACGGTGTGACGGGGATTCGAACCCGCGACCCTCAGATTGCGAGTCGAGTGCCTTATCCACCTGGCCATGCCGGGCCAGAAACGGTAAGACGTGAAGTTGGATAGTTTTAAAAGGCACTAACTTAGCGATGTTACAAATTTTTATCGTAGTTAGTTCACAAAAAACTTACCGTTTCTATATATGTGTAATTCGATTTCTGGATGACACATTGATGTGAGTAAATAAAAGTCAGTTATAACATTGGAAACTGTGTGTTTACGACACGCCCTACTTGCAGATTATTTTTAAAAACAAGGAAATAATTACCATTAGTCATGCTAGTATGTGCGTGACACACGAAGACTGTTTCGTTGAAGACTTCGATTGCCGCACATGCGCATCTACAAAAATCAGCATTTTTTTCTCTACAAATTCAGGGTAAAACTGTAATACGGTGGACATAGTATTTATAGGGTCACGCACATTTTTATTTATCTATTTGTATCTTATGTAGGCAAGATACTGGAACTTCAGCATTTAGAAACATACTACAAACAAATCAATGAGATTTTAACATGAGGATAAATAATTCTGCCATTTGGCCTGGTTTATGTTACTCTACATTAGTTCTCGACCCTATGTTATGACTGTTTCGTCATCAATATTTAATTAGGTATTTGAACGTAAACATCACGCCTTAATGATTGTTTTTATATGCAAACAGCTTACACGGTGCTAGAAGTATCTAAAATTACATTAAAATTGAATAAACTTTCTTGCCAGACATGAAGGCGAGAAATTCACTTAATTCATCACGAGACTTAAATGGACCCGAGAACTTAACTTAAATCTTAGTCTTGCTTAGTAAATTAATGTTTGTTTGTTTTTACACTACACAATAAATATAAGCTTATTTTGGTAAGTACATGATAATTTTCGTTTCTTTTGGCACAATCATTTAATGTTAACAGAGCACTTATAACAAGTTTTTGTTATAAGCATATAAGTATAACAAGTTTGAATCTTTCTTATAATTCGCCCCATTACTTGAGGTTTCACATAAAAATGTATTACGAAATCGTCTCATCAGCATATTTTAACAGGTTCGAAAACAAGAATGAATAACACCAGAAATATATATATATAAAAGGGCATTACAGAATTCGTTGATAGAGCTTTCTACAAAACGTCATATCGTCACTGACAGTAAACACAATACAGGAGTAAATACGTCTTTTTCAATGGAGAGAAAGTGGTTCAGTGCAAATGTTCAGCCAGAGGGTGTCCCACGTCTTTGTATTATGTATTTCTTTTATTTCTGGATAAACAGCTTGCTTTAAGAATGGGCTACCGCATTACACGTTGTTCTTCTACCCCTCAAGTTTTGTCCAGCCTATTCACTGTACGTGTTGTTACAAAGATGAATAGCATATCGTTATCGGAATCTGAACTACACTTTATGCGCATGTGCGCAAAGACCTCTAGAGTTCAGATATAGCCGTCACTAATTTTGAATTGCTAAGCAGAGGAAAACACGCCAGCCAGTCAACAGCACCCTCTGCTACGAGGATTTTGGTAGGCTCTTTGAACTGGACAATGGAATTGACTATTATTTTAATAACTCGTCTACAGCTGAATGTGAGGAGCGTATTCAGTTGCATTATGTCTCGAAACTCGGACTCTTCGATTAGAATTAACTCACAATATTTAGTGGTACAAAACATAATTCTCTCTGTCTCTCTCTCTCTCTCTCTCACACACACACACACACACAAATAATAATAAAAAATCTCTCTCAGTAACAAGAGAATGTCAAAACGTAAAAGAAACCAAGTCCCTTCGAGATTTTGCATGACAGATCATATTACGTTTTGAGGGGATAGGAGAGGTCTAGACAACATCAAGACCCGAAGTGGGCTGGCTTCATACTAATGAAACAACTACAAAAATTACCTAATTATAATTTCACT
Source organism: Limulus polyphemus (assembly GCF_000517525.1). NCBI lineage: Eukaryota > Metazoa > Arthropoda > Merostomata > Xiphosura > Limulidae > Limulus > Limulus polyphemus. Next base: position 72,727 of record NW_013666200.1, on the reverse strand, counting down.
TTACAACACGTTGAATTATCATTAATTTTTCCCCGATGATCAACTGAGGAAAAACCGGTTTTCGACTTGTTTGAATGAATATCATCCCTTAGAAACTGGACGTCGAGTTCACACTAGTGTTAAAAACCATACACAGCTTTTATGGGTTTTTTTGTTGAATTTCGCACAAAGCTCTACTCGAGGGCTATCTGCGCTGGCCACTAGTCAACACCATTCACCGTCACCTATAGGGCTACTCTTTACTAATGAAAAGTAGGACTGACCGTCACATTATAACGCCCCCACGGCTAAAAGTGCAAGCATATCCGGTGACGAGATTCAATCCCACAGCTTGTGAGTCCAGTGCCCTAACCACCGGGCTCAACTTTTATGGAGAGCAAATTCTAGTTGGCGTACACATTACAGTATACATGTATACTGTCCTAATCTCAGGTTACGCCTTGTCACACTGTCGAGGTTTTACTTGATTACATTACCAATGTGATTTTATAATGGTGAATGACTTACTTAACGAGGCTAAGCCATCAATACTACATTGAACATAACAACAAAAAAGTAACTACACTTTATAATATTTTAGCTATAGCAAAGCACAATTATTATTATAAAAACCGTCAATCCACTCTTCGGCTCAGTTTCATGCAAATGAGACATCTCATTATCCGCCACGTTATCTGAACTGCAACTGTTTGGTCATTCAGCCCACACTCGTTAATGAGCATTTGGTACAGCTGGCTTTACTTCTTCGCAGTTCATGACATTTCACTTCAATAAGAAGCACAGTCACTACGAAAAAGAATAGAAGTCTAGCAACAATGTCGCCGAATGCTTAAAACCGGACTGTTGATAAAGACGTAATGTAACCTAAACCATTTCTCTGAAAGAAATATACCAAAAAAATCTTAAATGTCTAGATTCACTTGACGAGATGCAACGCATCTCCCAAGAGCATCCCATTCATGCTAGATGTGACTGAAGTCTAGTGAGTGTAAAAAAACATTCTTTTCGGTCAATCTCGTTTTCTTCACTGGATGTGCACCAATTTAGCGCCAGCATATATCAATACAAAGAAATGTAGGATGTGGTCCATATAATGTATGACATCACTATTGACAGTGGTAGAACGTATGTCCATGCGTCCATAAATGTTAATTCCTGTACATATCATACTTCCAGCACCGATTTATCCACATGCATCTATGATAATGTGTAACAAATCTGGTTCCAGGTTCTGTACAAATGAATATAAAACTGTCATCTGGCTGCAAAGTGAAGTGAAACTCATTTGAAAAAAAACAAAAAAAACTTCACCTATCTTAGGTTTACTGAATATGTTCTTGGCACCATTGAAGGTAAGCTTTTTTGTATCTTGCTGAGAGTGAAATGCACCTTACTGGAGGTCTTGCAATAAAGATCGACTTGATGAAGTCCGTTTTTGTTGTTGTTGTTTTGTTTTTTGTTTGTTTTTTGCTAAAACTGAGCTAGTAAAATCATAAATACTTTAATAAACGTTTCACCAATGTTCACATTGCATTATCCATTTATTATACAAAACATATTTATCATACAGTTTATATGTCCAGAGGGTTTCAGGGCAGAGAGGAGACCAAGGCTGATGACGTTCTTGAGAAGAAGAGAAGAAGCAAGGCGACAAACATTCGACAAAACACATAATAACAAACTTCCAATGATCAGGGTCACAGGTGGCTGAGATCTATAAATCCAATGCCAAGACTGGGATCATTAAATCTAAGTGCCTTAGGATTTGTTGTAAGGGGAACGGGAGTACCCGAGAAAACACTGACAATTCTTCTTCTCTCCTCTTACGGTATTTATTCACACTCACTCAACAGCTGGGAAAATCAGAAGTTATTACGTAGATTGAAAAGAATTAAGACGCCGATATGCGGGAACTTGTCAACTTCTCCCCACCCACCTTCATGAAAAAGAGTAGCCGAGCTATTATCTGTTAATTAAGAGCTCTGAACCTGTCGCCATATCAACAGCATTGTAGTTACCATCCAACCAAGGCCAGAAAATACTAATGGACAGTCATATCAGTAACTTGTGTTTTAAAAGTAACCCCTACTGTAGTCTATTCATTTCAAACGTAAACCAAATTTCTTCTCTTTGCGTTCTAACTATATCTTTCTTCAGCTGGGTTCATGGATTCTATCACATTTTCTGCCAAGAGAAACACGCAACAAATACTACGGAAGTAGGAAGTAATTAGTTCATTCTGGATTTTGTACGATTTCTACATTGAAATATATCGTTATTATCATCAACTATGTTTGAATGAAATAAATACATTACAAATTTAATTTACTGCTATGACTAAGAATTATGAGCCCTACAAACTGATGGCCTACTATTTATAAACTTCATCTTCTGTGACCCACACAAACTTCAGCATCTGTACTCCCTACAAACTGATGGCCTACTGTTTACAGACTTTATCTTCTGTGACCCTCACAAACTTCAACAACAATCTGGTGACTTACTGTTGTGGTGAAACTGATTCCCATTTAATAACAGAAGGTTCAGCAAGATATGAATCAATCTATATTAATACTCGAAAAAAGAATCAAAATAATCTGTGTGCAGGACGAAGAACAGTGTCTTTACTTTATAGTTTTCTCTCTATGCTCTCTTATAAACTTATAAAGATGTTTAATAAGAACTAGTTAATGTTACAGATCAAACGTTAAAAGAATATTACTATTAACAAAGAAAAGACTTGTACTTAACAAACTGAGAACTTGAGAGAAAGAACTAACTAAGATACCACTTTTGTCACTTTTGATCAATTCTATTAAAACATAAGTGAGGTCGTAACCTCAAGATATCACTTGACCTACCATTGGAGGGCACTGCTGTCGAAATTCTTACACAATGTGTAGCATTACAGCCAAACATTCTAGGGGCAAAACAAATATTATCTCCAGAGGATGACAAAGGAAAAGAGGCAGCTAGATGTGATATTTGCATATATACAGAATATATTATAATACAAGAAGCTATCAACTATGTGGCATATTTACATACTACACTGTTAACAAACTCTTCAACTTCCGTTAACATACAAACTGATGACCTGCTGTAAACAAACATCAACTCCTGCGAGTCATTCAAACTGGTAACCTACTAACTCTTGGTTTACTGTTAACAACCTCTAACGTTTCTTAAACATTACAACCAGTTAGTGAACTGTTATCAAACATTAGCTTTTGTATTTGTAGCAAACGTTTTGCATACTGATACTAACCATCAACTTATTAAAGCATCATATACTAGTAAATTGAGTTACAAAGACAAACGTTTTTGTGAACATTACAAACTAGTGGATTACTAAAGCAAATATTTGTTTTTGAGAACATTAATTCCATGACTATTACCATATTGTCTCATCTTCTATAATGCTATCTAACATCATCATCCTCTTTCAACTTTATAAAGTATTAAAGTAGTCCGTTGTTAACTTGTATCTACTTCCATGAACATGAAGCATAAAGCAATGTTCACGTGACAAACTGAAGTACGTTTTATCTGTTATTTATTTGTTGCTTTCTATAGTTTCAACCTCGAATATATAAAAAAGTGTGAAACAGAAGTTGCCCAAAATCCATACCTGCTTCAAAATAGTCCCATGCATTGTAATACAAACACTGTAAAGAGTAAATAATTGTTGCAGCTTACCTCTTTAGGTAATTAGTATTGCCTGAAAGACTGTTATTCTCTGGTAACAACTTTAACTGTAGAAAAGAGCCACGACTTTTAAATATTCTACGACACCCCTAACACTCGATCAAACCCAGCTCGTCCCTAACGATTCAGCAGTAGCATCTGCGACCCGCGTAGATTCTTACCTCACCATCTCTTGTTAACTTATGCCAGCCAAGTGCACGAGACGTTAACGATATGAAAAGAAGCACCATCTATCGGACCTTTAAATAAAACAGCGCAAGAAATGTACTTACTACTCGCGCGTTTAACGACATTGTACAATTCATAGCATAACGAGCTGTTTATCTTTTCTATGTAATATGTTTATATAGACCTTTCATGAGACACATACGACTTTTTGTAGGTCTCCATGCTCTGTATACTGGCTATAAACTGAGGAATTAGACCATTTCATTATTATACAATATCATTAAAAATTGTTAATTTAAAAACGGGGAATAGGGATCTTCAAAAATTACAGAAACAAGATAAGTAGCTGAAAGTGACAATGCAATCGTAGGCCTTGATTATTGGTAACTTTATGCTAGTACCGACATAATAAAAATGCGTGCTTGTGGAACTTTAGCGTTTCCCCCACCCATTCGACCTCATACAAATGCAAGATATCGTACAAACACACCACTTCCCTACTGATCTTTTATATTTTGACGTATCCTACACAACTTCAAGCTCCTATGAATGATATTTCCCTTGTCTGTTGGATGATTTATTTCAGATATGGACTTCTTATTTTTAGTCTCATGTTTTACTCGAGACACTCAAACTATATAAAACCTGCGCGATTTCTCGAAATAAAACTTTTTTTTTTATTTCATTGAGTTGTTGAATAATCAACCAATGGCGTAGCTTCCATATAAAACGCGTTCATAAATGCCTCACCCACATAGCGATTGTCATTAAAACATACATGCGGAATCACCTTGAAAAAGCAGAGGAAGTTTTGTTGGCAATATGCCATATACCTCTTAAAACAGCCTAACTTTTTCTACCGTTCGAAGCCGACAACATGCTCACAAGTAAACTAAAACAACTGTAGCTTACGCAGAAAGATAACGAATGTTGAAACGCAAAGATTATTTTTTTTTTTATGCAACATCAAATTAAAATATTTTTGGAATGATTTGATTTTGTTTTAGCGTAAAGCCACACAATAGCCTATCTGCGCTCTGTGAACCGCGAGGGATCGAATCCCGAATTTGAGCGTTGCAAGTGCGTAAACTTACCGTTAACCCACAGGGATAACTTGGAATGAGATATACCCATCTCATACACACACTTAACTTCGTACGGTGGTGTTTAAAGCATATTAGAACGTTTTTCTTCACGTGGAGATTAAAAATCTAATAAGATGGTTTTGGAATTTTTCATATAAACGACACCACGTGAGAGAACACGATATCTGTGGCGGTCAATCCCACCGTTAGGTAGCGAGTATGGCCTTCCTCTATAAGCAATTCTAAATTAGAGATGGCTGTGGTCGAACCTTTGGGGTTTTCTGGCCAGTCCGTTTAGCTCATATGTTGCGTAACGTGCCGTTCGGGTTTAAAATATCAAATAAACGTAGAAATGAGTAATGTGCACAGAGTTAAAATCAATAACATACGTGTCTGAAGGTGTCGCAATGGTCTACACGGAAAAGTTGCAACCAAGAGTGCCTTATATTTCACGTGTGAACCATTCAGGTACCTAAACTTCGAAAATGATCACAAAAATTGGAAAAACGAATGCACAATGTGCTTTGAGCGTTTTAGGAATTAGGCAAGTTTTTGTGCGAAGATGAGGCCACGAGCCGTTTAATCAAAAGCGTGTAAACAAAACAGTGAAACATGGTGGTAGGGCTATAATGGGTGGGTATGTTTTTTTTCTGTTGTTTAAGAAAGGAAGTCTTGTCAAAATGGGCGATATAATGAAGAAAAAGCAGTATCCTGGTTAATCGTGCTATGTTCAGTAAAGGACACTTAACTGGCCATTTAGTTGGATAATAACTTAAAACATGATGCTCTACTAAATAACATTTTTGGAGAAGGAGAAAAAACAGACAAAAAGCTGGTGAACATGTTTGGCATCAGCGCAAAAGTATATGTTGCCAATGAAAAGTAAACTAATAAACGACAACTCTGTGACATTGTAGAGTGAAAATGGGAGGAAATACCGGTTGGTAGTTTCAAAAACATGATAACATCCACACCTAGTCGACATCAACATATAATTAAGACTTAAAACTAGGCCTATTAATTGATAATTTAATTAATTATGTCCCAAAATTAATCTCTTATGCCTAATACTGCAATACTGAGTATAAATACTGTCTGTAAATCACAACATGAAGCCTTTCATGAAATCTCAAACGTCCTTACAGTGGAGTCAGTCTATTGACCAGCGTTGTAAATTTCTTATGCATGTTGCTATTTTACTCCACATCATAGGTTTTCCTTCACTCCAGCTTTTCCTGTACATCATCCTCTATGTCCTTGTCATATAAACAGTATAACACTCAGTCAACGTTGACCTCACTCGCATTCATAAGGCATCCTTGTTGACCTACACACAAGTTTCTAAACCATAATCTACGGCCAACTTGTTATATGTTCGTTACATAAGGTGTAGCAGATCCGATGGATTGGATGCAAGCTATAAGTTAACTCACCTCTACAGCTGTGTCTTGGCCCACATCGTCTTCTATATACCATTCTTCGGTGAGCATGTACCGATGGTATGTAACGATAATAAAGGGTGTGCTCTATAAAAACTGAGCTTTCCATATTATAAACAAGTAAACTAAACTAGGTCTTACACTTACAAACCTTCAGCGTTAACTGTCGGCAAGACCTTCAAAGTGAGTGTGTTGAAAACTTGTCCCTCAACCCACGATGTAATGTTTTACTTCCCACGCCCAATACTTTAGAACCACACAACACACTATAGACGGAGGGGACAAATGATGATTCTGATGGACGATATAGGTATTTCTGCCACGAGGCGGCGTGCCACTCGTCCTTACTTAGTTAATACTAATGGACTTTCTCGTCATGTTAATTAACTATACAAATAATAATTAAGAACTCCCAGGTTTGTTTTAAAACAGGGTTCATATTCAGTAACTAATAACTTCAGGAAACAAATGATAAACTACAGTGGTGCTAATTATCTTGTTTTCAACGGATCCAGTCTCTTCATGTGGAGCTGGAGCTTAATGCATTATGACCTTCAAGTGACTTGTTAAAAAAGAACATATATTACTGGTAGCTATAGCAGCTGTTCCCGTGAAGGAAGCCATGTTCTACATGTATGGAATCATATTAATATATGCTTTCAGATACGTCAATCCAAGTTACTGATCATGTAACTTCACCGTTTGCCCAGTTTCAACCTTTAATAACGCTTTGGATTTAAACGTGGAGTAATGGAAAGAAAACATCATGAATTAGACGAGACCTTTATCCCAAGAGTCTTGAGAATATAAACACCCAGAGGCGAACTCGATCAAATTCAACAAAGCAAGCAGTGATAATATATTTCATCAAACAATACTTCAGTCACTTTAGTTTGATTTGAATTTCTATTTAAAATACATCAACATCCAACAATAAAAAAATATGCACGTGCTTCGAATTTACATCTAATTTATTTAACATATATATGTATATATTATAAAGGTGAAGCGTAAGAATCCCCGACTAAATCGTTTCTAGATTTGTGAACAACGAATTCTTTGAGTCTACGTGTATTATTTTTATCTTATACTTTAGTTCTGGCGGAGTTGTTCGCCTGTATAGCGCAACGGAAAGTGTTTTTATTCCGTACACACCTTACTCCTACACAGATAGACACATGTGAGAACCAACCCTCGAAACTCCCACTATGGGAAATAAAAAGTGGGAAGATCAGAAAAGAAGCTTTTCCTACTCAAAAGAAAAGAAGAAAGAAATGGCAAAAGCTTTTCTTCAAGACTAGCACATGATTTTTATAGTAACTTTTTTTTTGTTACAAATGAGCTATGTCTAATAAAGGACATCAACACGTATTCAATCCTCATCCACGCATACATAAACATATACATACATATATACAAAAATCATTTTCAATGCAGCACGTGCTTTTCATATTCACCATTTATCTATAACAGCCGAAGATATCAATAACCACGAGGTTACGAACTGTTGATTTAATGCATTCTAATCATCATAAGGTCTATCTTTCTTTTGGTTTAAGAATATATACTTCGTCAGAGCTTCTTATACAGAAATGGCTTCATTAATTTCAGTTACGTTTTAGTTTCGATCTATATAGTTAGCTCACCTTTGAGCAGAGGGTATTAATAGTATCTAGCTATTTATCCACTCATTCATTCATTCTGGTTTTTATCAGCTTTTCCCCTGTCTCCGAGGCTTAACAACCTACAACATAACAGCTCAGTGTCGGTTTAATGTAATAATACTATGGACTGTCCATCCAATAGAAAATACGATATCCTACTGACAATAACAGTGTTGTGCTGGAGGAAGGATGTCCCGTTTGTTTTAGTAATAAAGTACACTTTTCTAGGAAAGCTAATCTGAAGACTCATCTAAACATTTTATTGTACTTATTTCTAGGAAAGCTAACCTAAAGAATCAAATACTTTAGTGTATTTACTTCTAGGAAAGCCAAAATAAAAACTCAAACACACACATTTTGGTGTATTAAAAGTATAAAAAAACAACGAGGTTTTTTTGGTAAAATGAAAAATAAGGTCTTTATTACTTATACAGTTATAATTAGAGCTCCAAAAGTAGCCAGCTGAAAGAATAGAGTATAACTTACTAACAGAACACATAAACACCATAAGTTACTTCCAAGTCAACCAATCTTCCTTATATCTACTGATGAGGAAATGCAATTTATGGATTAAACTACAAACATAAATTTTATTGTATGTATTGTTTTAATACGTTACACCTAAACTAATAAGTTTACAAGCGTTTTTTTGTCGTTGTTTTTACTCTACTGTTTATTTGTTATTATGTTAGAATACATCACTCCCTATTTTTACCCTTTGGGTGTGTAACCGAAATCATCCTAATATTTATTCCAAATACACAACACATTAACCAAGCCAATGAATATATTAATAGCATAACTATTACTTATAGGCAGCTCAATTCTTAAAGAGTGTATAAAACGAATCTCACAAAAATTCCTCATAAAATCAACATATACTAACATTCTACCGTTCAAATAACTCCCGCTGGCCAGTTTAACGGAGTTAATTTGTTCAGAAAGATAACCACATCAAACTATGTATCATAAAATCAACACATACCAACATTTTACCGTTCAAACAGCTCCCACTAACCAGTTTAACGGAGTTAATTTGTTCAGAAATATAACCACATCAAACTATGTATCATAAAATCAACACATACCAACATTTTACCGTTCAAATAGCTCCCACTAACCAGTTTAACGGAGTTAATTTGTTCAGAAATATAACCACATCAAACTATGTATCATAAAATCAACATATACCAACATTTTACCGTTCAAATAACTCCCGCTGGCCAGTTTAACGGAGTTAATTTGTTCAGAAAGATAACATCAAACTATGTATCATAAAATCAACATATACCAACATTTTACCGTTCAAATAGCTCCCACTGGCCAGTTTAACGGAGTTAATTTGTTCAGAAAGACAACCACATCAAACTATGTATCATAAAATCAACACATACCAACATTTTACCGTTCAAATAGCTCCCACTGGCCAGTTTAACGGAGTTAATTTGTTCAGAAAGACAACCACATCAAACTATGTATCATAAAATCAACACATACCAACATTTTACCGTTCAAATAGTTCCCAATAGCCAGTTTAACGGAGTTAATTTGTTCAGAGATAACCACAAAATGTTGGTATATGTTGATTTTATGATACATAGTTTGATATTTGAAATCGAAACTCTATTACTTTGATTTCAGATTAGCCACGTCCTTTCAGATGTTCTGATATATATCAATTTTAAACTGGTCTTTAATTTCACAATTTAAAACGGTGGGGGGGGGGGTTAACTTCCATTTTCGTAAAACGTTTTCCGTTCTAGTTTTTACAGCTCTTATTTTTTCTTCTTCTTGTTACGAGTTAACAGCACCTTTTGCTATTTTGAATCGAAAATACTTTTCGGTTTCAGCAGAAGGGAGTATTTTTTTTTCTCGATCACTGATTATATTGGGAAATATCAGGACAAAGTTTGTCTACATGACCAGCGATAAGATAAAAGTATCGACTGATGTCAACATGTATTTCTCTTTAGCGTATAACGATAATCTTTTAATCTTTATTTCGGCTAGAATTCAAGCAGTGTTTTGAAACTCTAAAGTAAGAGACTAATGTTTGTGAAGTTTACTTTTAAAGTAAGTCTAATCAAAAACACCTTAGGTGTGTGAAAAAAGATGCATCCAAAAAAAAAGGATTGAGAGTGCGACTTAAAGGAATGAAATTAAAATTAACGCCCAAACTGGTACCTACACTTATAGCATTGATAAGAATTTTTACAGCAAATATTCATTCAACAGATTTCGTAAAACATATTTGTCAAAGTTTCATTAAACAAATAAAGTTACAACATACGCGTAGTTATAACAGAACTCAGTAGTGTACTTAGGCTATAATTATTTAATTTGTCATAAACGTATTCATGCTCAGCTAGAATTATCGGATAGAGACAGATTGAGACACAGTAAGATAAACAATTTAAACTACGATATAAAACAAGCTTCTATTAAATTCAATAAACTTGACCTCAGAGAAGTGCTTCACACCTTTGCATATAAAAAAGAAAAAATAGGAAAAATTAAGTTCTTTTTAATCTAAACGAAATATTGCGAGAAATTCAACAAAAAACATACAAATAAGTTTTTTGTTAATGTTACGGTTCACTAAATTTTACATGTAGTTGTGATCACAGTTAACTATGTACATCAGTGCAATCCATATATATATATATATATACACATATTTATGCTTTACAAGAAACTCTTTGCAGTTGTAAATATTTAATAAGTCGAAACTATAACTAAAGACTGATAAAAATATAGCATATAAAAACGGTTGAATATAGTCTAATATACAGGGTGTCCATAAAGTCCTGTTCCGGTTTTAAAAGTTTGTTAGAACAAACCTAAAAGAGCTAGCATCATGCAGTTTTTAGCATCTTGTTGCTTAACTGACGAAGTTTTTTCTTGATTTACAGATTGTAATCGGGGTGTCCAGTTGTTAATGATAGAAATTTGAACGAAGATGGCGACTACACAGGAGAAAACTCAATGTGTGCACTTTATACGCATAAAGATGCAATCTCTTGTGTAGGACTTTGTGTACCGTAGATCCAAGGTAGTTGGAGTTCACTTGAAGCACGACGAATAGACTTTCTAGGGGTGTGGTGGAACGTTTCCTGGACATTGGCAACAGTTTCTTCAGAAACACCTGGACGTCCACTTCGAGGCAGATCAGACACACTTCCTGTCTCCCGAAACTTGTGAAACCACCCCCTAATGCTGGGTTTGGAGGGAGGATCCCTGCCATATTGACGGCGGTAATTCCGTTGAAAAGTAATCACTGATCTCGACTCTGCAAATCAGATGACATATTGAGCTGTCTCCTGTGTAGTCGCCACCTTCGTTCAAATTTCTATCATTAACAACTGGACACTCCGATTACAGTCTGTAAATCAAAAAACAACTTCATTAGTTAAGCAATAAGGTGCTAAGAACTTCATAATTCTAGCTCTTTTGGTTTTGTTGTAATAAACCTTTAAAACCGGAACAGGACTTTGTGGACACTCTGTACATTTGAATCAAACATTAAGAAAATTTACTCGATCTTTGAAAAGAAACAACTAGATTTTAAAGAATGCAATACATAACGCATAAAACAAGTTTATATCATCTGTACAATGAAGAAAAAAGTTTCTGTTTCTTAGGTCTTCAGAGAATATATTCACAACACAGAGGTAACACATGTTGGAGGAAACGTAGCAAGACAACTGATATCATTATAGAGCCCATTTTACAGCTAACACTTATATTTTGTACAGCCTTCCACATACACACACACTGAAACTGAAATAATATTAAATCGCAATCAAATAGTCATCACAATACTGATATAAACAATAAAATGGTGCTTCATTGCAGCGGATACAAAATGAACTCAATCAAGGCTTCGTTGAAATTCGTTATTTATAATTGGATAAAGTTTCTTCAGATTAATTTCATATAATTTGGAAGTTCTTTGATACACGTTACACTACTGTCTTGGTTTTGTCCTCAATATCCTGATAAAATGTCAATATGGTTTCCTAGCCTTGTAGTTTCACTCCCATTTTTCAGTTTCGCCAGACCCCCCAGTGGCACAGCGGTATGTCTGCGGACTTACAACGCTAGAAACCGTGTTTCGATACCCGTGGTGGGCAGAGCACAGATAGCCCATTGTGTAGCTTTATGTATAACTTAAAACAAACAAACAAACCGTTTCGCCAGTATTTACTTGTCGTTTTGTTTAAAGATAATCCGAGATTACGTCGTCTTTATATTCCCGTTTTCTTTATTGCGCTCAATGCATGTAAAATACCAAACACATAACATGTACATTAAGCAAAATGACAAACGGTTTCATACCGTAAGTTCCCGTGTGTGTACGAGAGAGCCGAAAATCGGCTCCCCCTCCACTTACATATTTGGGATTTAATAAAAATTGATTTTTATTGGAATGACAGTTTTATGTTCTAACTAATTAGATATCGTAAAGATTTTTTATTCGTTTTAGTTATCGCGTTATTGTATTTTAGTCATGTAGCCACTATTCAAATATAATTTATTTCTGTTAATAGACATTTCGGTTATAGTTAAATCTAACTCAAAAAACACTTTTTGAAACACTCAATTATTTCATTTAATAATTTATCAACATGTTAAAGAGCAGTTCTTTATTTACATGGTTAACTTTCAACTGCACAAAAAACTATGCGAACTTTACATCAAAATGCACGCAGACATAAGCCTAGTTCTTCTAACCAGAAGAACTTGATTTGATTAATTTATTATTAATTATTATTATTATTATTAATTTATAATAGCAATTCTGGTAATGACGTTATCAAGACAAATAATTTTTGTTTGTTTGTTTGTAATTAAGCACAAAGCTACACAATGGGCTATCTGTACTCTGCCCACCACGGGTATCGAAACCCGGATTCTAAGGCTGTAAGTCCGCAGACATGCCGCTGTGCCACTGGGGGGCAATTAAAAATGAATTGGACGAATATGTTTAACATTTATTTTTTACTTTATTATTTTTGTTAATTTTTTAAACCGAAGAAAATGGCCAAGACTATATGCATTATTCACACGGTCAAATAGAAAAAAAGGAAAACATGGTTACATTCAAAAAATATTTTAGAATTACCGAATTTTAAACATTATTTCAAATCGCAAATGAGTACAAGCTGAATGTTATATTATAGTAATTTCTGAAGGTTATAGGTTATTTATTAAATAGTGTACATTAGAAAATAAAACAAAATAAGACAACTATAACATGCAATAACAATACAGATAATAAAACAGAAACCTTTTAATATCGTAATGATAAATCGACTCGAATTTGAGGCAAGGGAAAATGTCATGTAGTAACACACTGACGTCACGAGTGGCGTGCACTACAGTTTTTTTCCGACAAACAATAAAGTCGTGAGAGTAATGTTATCAGATTTCCCAGTGTAAAAAGGAGAGACCATCAATCATTCTGTAGACAAGCCACTAAAAATCATATTAACAAAAATCTAGGTTCATAACGTCTAAGTCGTTTGATTGATTGTTTTGTATATTCGAGCAAAGCTACAGAATCGTTACTAACAGCGCTAGTCGTCACTAATTTTGAACTAATTGGCTAGAAGAAAGGCAGTTAACAGCAACCACTGCCAAATCTTAAGGTACTCTAATTGAAAATTGGGATTGGATAATCATTCTTACAACGCACCCAAACTATGGAGCGCGATTTATTAGTTTGCGGTAACGGGACGTGAGCCATAGACCCTCGGTTCCACAGCCCAGTACGCTAGTAACTAAGACATGCTAGGCACGAGCTACGTCGTACCTTGAATGTTATAAGAATCTATCAATCCTAGAATTATCACGGACCTCATTACCTTGTTAAAGACATTTGTCTGAACTATTTATGTACCAAAAAATTTGTGAGTCCATGACTTTCTTAGTAAAGGGTCGATCCCCTAATAACAAACGAGTCACTCAACAAAATGTAAACAAAACTGCCATCAATACTGCGATTAATTCAACTAATTATTCCTGGGATCCTCGATGAATTTTATGTAGAAAAAAAGTGCGACTTCACTCAATTTTTTGAGACAAGAAAAAAAACATAAATTGCTCAGTAAGATGACATCTGCATTTTCATAGCAAAATTGTTAGACTTAAAAAGGGATTATTCTACTAACTTATGAGTGAAGGCAAGGGAGGATATGTTATTATATGTAAATCACACTACATCTACCATATCCAGTACCGGCGAGGCTTTTCCTTCAATATCAAGGCTCATCAGGCCAGATGGGATACGACAAACATAGTAGCTGTCTAGCAGCTATTTATATCATCATAAAAAAACAACTGTTATAGCAAGTGAATTGCAATTATTAACAATTTTATTTAAGCCATTTTATAAATCAGATTTTTAGGGTGGGGATTAATAATATATTATTTATTTAACACTGACAGTTTGTAGTATTATTACGACTGACGATATCCGATAACCATGCTAACTTTCAGAATGTAACTCTAATATGATTACTCACATCGTATCGTAATATATGATAATACAGATAGAGCCCAGTGTTTCTAAACAGGCATCACACCACTTAAGGTAAATGTTAATAGATTCAAACTGGTTTCGTAGCATTTAAAGTGCAGTTCACTCTCACTTGTCTTTAATGGTTTGATAAGATCTAGGAGGTACCTAAGTGTTACCACATGTACAAATAAACTGGTACACATAACTCATACTTGTTCTGTATATGTTGTTTGATGGAAGTTTGTGTGCAGTTCAGAATTACACCAGTTAATAAACAGCGAATCACAGAAATTTTGACGAATCAACTTTTTTCTAACTCATAGAATTATTTAATTAATTGTTACGCTATCCCTCGTTTTGAAATAAAAGACAAGGAGAACAGCAATTCAACAACACCCACCGCTACTATTGGGCTCTTCTTGTCGTACCATATAATGGGATATAATCGTCACTTTTATAGCGAATCCACGGTTCGAAACGGAGCACGTTTTTGCGGCAACGGGACACGAACACTTTTATACATTTAATGTGACTAAGCCTCGTGTGTAACACTTGACTATCAAACTTTCATAATATTTACAAATTTTAAAGAGAGTTCCTTTTCACGTTGTTAAAATATTTTTATTAAGTTCTAATTAATAAAAGTTACAATAAATATCTACACCGAAAAATAACACTAGAGTCGGGCATATCAATGTTAGATGTGGTTTGTGTGAGGGAACCCAGGCCTGAAATCATGTCTTGCTACTGACTTGTAAATTCGAGAACAGTACAAAGATACCAAGCTTTTATATTTAATAAACAATACTCAACCAACCGCCCCTCCCTTTTGACACCTCAAGGTTTGTTCCCTTAAAACCTCATATCTATAGTGGTAAGTAAAATACATCGTGCTGAGATCCAGAAGGTCTAACCTGGTCGGACCAGCTCTGTACTGTATGTCTAGGGCTAGCCGCCAGAAAGCGTTTAAAAATAGTTTATTCAGCCTTTTTTTACATTTTATATGTAGTTTATTTTCGGCCCGGAGATGTTACTAACCTAAAATTCCACCAGACTTTTGCATCTCGCAGAACCTAGTTCCCACAGAGCTTATGAAATTGTTTGTTGTATGTCAACATAATTCTTATCTGATGTGACTTTAGTTTGGTTTGTTTTGAATTTCATGAAAAGCTACACGAGGGATATCCGCGCTAGTCGTCCCTAATTTAGCAGTGAAAAACTAAAGGGAAGGCAGCTAGTCACCACCACCCACCGCCAACTCTTGGACTACTCTTTTACCAACGAATAGTGGGATTGACCGACACATTATCACGCCCCACGGCTGAAAAGACGAGCATGTTTGGCGAGACTGGGATTCGAACCTGCGACCCTCAGATCGCGAGTCAAATACACTAACCACCTGGCCATGCCGGACCTCTGATGTGAGTGATTCAAGGCAATGGAGCTGTAGCAGTCACCGACTTTAAACCAGACAAGAAGGTGAAAGTAAAAGATTGTCAATTCTCACAATAAGTGTAACGTTGTTACAATTTGTTTTTGCCCCCTTCAAAGAAAAAGATCACCCTGGTTTGAACATAAAAACACAAAGTTTTGTAATTTAGTTTTAAATATCTGGTTTGTTTTCGCCCTTCTGGTCTAATTCTTTAGATTGACAATTTTTGACAATAATGATTCATCAAAAGACAACTAAACACACACTGATATTTATGAGTGATCAAATCATATAAGATATAACACATTCATGTTTTTTACATATACTCTACAAATTCCAGTAAAAACTCAATTACAATAAAAGGATAACACTTTTTCATTTGATCTGTTTAAAACAAACTCAAAACTGACCGGTGATTAGCTTAATCAAAAAAAATTACATTGTCAATTCAATATTCAATTACGTTAATTTAAAATAACTGTGTTTAACATCTTATAATGATAGCATTTCAACCCTGTAGGAAAAACAGGAAACAGTGGCGTTGTTTTAATCACTGAATCATGTCAGACAAGGAGGCCTCCACATGTGACAAACACAATTGAAAGTAAACGTTTGACAATACTGCAGCCAAATGGGAGCCTTCCGTATTTTTTGTACATTCAAAGTCCTCTTAGTATGTTAGTCACGCGAAAGAATCAATCCTGAGCATTAGAGAAGTCATTTTAGTGTCTCCTTGTGACACAAGTTATTGAACCGGTTCTTTCAATATCGAAAAACAAGTTGTTTTTTTCATACTGATCGATCAAAATCGTCTCAAATATATCAGATTACAGTCGCAAAGAATCGTGAAAAAAAATAAATGATATTGATCGCCACCATTATCTTGAATCATGAAACTCGCCAACGGACAACAGAATCATGTATATTTTGCATATTCTGGCATTTATCAATAAAAGCTAGAGTATATCACTGACTATTTTTAAAAAAAATTAGAACTTAGAAAAAGAAAACGAGGATATACATTACCGTCACAAACTTCTGACACATAACAGGGTAATTTTAAACATTGTTAATATATATATATATATATAATACCGTTGAACAAACTAATATACGGTCTCAAGTTAGATTGGTTCTATATAAGAGTAAAAAACATATCAGCAAAACAATATTTTGCGTCTGGATAGGGTAATAAGGGTAATGCCAACAATCTAGAAATGGGTATTTAGATCTGTGAAGACCATCTAATGTCCAATAACTTAGTAGTGTGATATTCAGGAACACTAGTATCCATCAGGTAGCGAAAGATTTACGCAACAACATAGGCTGGAAAAGTAATATGGAGAATAAAGCAAATCTTACACAATAATGTAATGTTTAACACAAATCTTAAAGTCAGACAAAAGGGACCTAGTGTGATATCTCATAATTCATGAACTACCTCGGTTACCGACCATTCCAAATAACATATTCTGAGATCAGAAACCGTAATGCATACAAAAAAAAAAGGATTATTAGTACATGTTTACGACCTTTTGACATCCCTAAACATGCAGAACACCCGCATGAAAAGTTAGTAACATTATTTGAATATACCTCATTAAAAATATATTCTAAGCTAGCATTAGAACGGTAGCAATAACAATTATTTCAACTGTGATAGTAGTTTTACGTGTGAGTAGGTCGATGCCTGAACAGCTAATTGTCAATTTATATATTCAAAAATATTAATACACATGAGGCATTTTTAATATATAGAATTATCTACACACTTAGAAATGAGCTATCAGATTTATGCAACTCTATAAAAGGACACCGGATTATTAAAAATTGTATGGTGAGATTTTTAATTTTGATAGAAATTCATACTTACAAACGAACACCCGTCAAATAAATAAATGAAATCAGAATTAGTAGCGTTCGATCGAGAAATTTACGAAAAAAATTCCAGGTAGACAAATTCAAGCATACTATATAGATATAAAACATATCATACTAATTATATAGATAGAAAACATATCATACTATTCATATAGCTATAAAACATATCATACTAATTATATAGATAGAAAACATATCATACTATTCATATAGCTATAAAACATATCATACTAATTATATAGAGAGAAAACATATACTATTTATATAGATATAAAACATATACTATTTATATAGATATAAAACATATCATACTATTTATATAGATATAAAACATATCATACTAATTATATAGATAGAAACATATCATACTATTCATATAGCTATAAAACATATCATACTAATTATATAGAGAGAAAACATATACTATTTATATAGATATAAAACATATCATACTAATTATATAGAGAGAAAACATATACTATTTATATAGAT
>NW_013666200.1:47510-54238 GCF_000517525.1 Limulus polyphemus | reverse complement strand
AGATATATATATATATATATATCTGCAGCCTAGACTGGGGGGGGGGGAGGGATCCTTGCCAGACAAGTGATGCTAAGGTATATATAAGCATACCATGTGTTTTATTTATCTGAACTTGTTATTTGTGGAGGTATTTGCAATTTACATATAACACATTAGTTAAGAAGGTGATTAAGTTCCTTTTGTTCTAGCTACCTACTGTTCTATGTCATTCACACAGAGAAACATCTTTTGTCTCCCCGTGGTAAAGTCATATGCAGTATGTGAATCTAAACAGTTGTCACTTCCACTGGCAGTCAAGTTTGTTCTTGAGGATATGACCTCTCTTATGTTTCATTGCAGATAACCAGTCACGGGGGGGGGGATAAGTCTGACATTAACGAGTTAAGAAAGTAACAGGCCTGGAACAGGATATCAACAGCCTAGTACGATCTCATCTGAGTTAGCCGTTCTACAACATCACAGTACGATTCCAAATCTCACTCTCGAGTAAAGATAGACGACTGTACATTGTCAGAGAATACATAATTATTTCAAAGTAAATATCTTGAAAAACCTCCAGTTATTCGACAGACCTATCTCGTCACTATTAGTGAAAATCAGTGCTACCTGACATTACCACAATGACTTCCTACATGCTGGACATGTGCAAGCTTCAGTAAGTCTAAAATTTTGTTTAATTATTCCGCAATTCAGCGAAAAGCCATTTGCCAATGTCAGTGCTAAACAGCTGAGAAATCAGCTCTTAGCCAACTTTGAGAACATGACAATAAAGTTATTACTGACGAGTCTCTTTGTGATAGTTCTCATAGCATTTAAGATTTATTCATAATAAGTTTATCCACGCTAAATATGGACACAAAAATCCAATGAAAAAAATAATTTTTAATATCCTATTATGCTAACAGAGGAGAACAACAAAACTGTACGTGGTACACTTACCCACATAAAGTTCAGAATACAATTCGACTGTTTTGCTCTTACTTCTCAATGTGGCTGAACTTATAAAACTGATAAAGCAATGGCAAGTTCCGTTTTCACCCAGTGTCGATGAGAACACTTCTAGGATGCTATACGAAATTTACTGTCTTGCCTGCGTCAGAATGTGAGTAAAGATTTATGACCACTATAAAGAGTACCTGACTATGCCTTTACTAGCGAAACCATCAGAGTAATGAACAGAATATTTATTGCTCAGTTGTCTTTGTTTTCCTCAATTCTGTCAAGAGTATAGTATATGTTAACATAACTGTTTATGTAGACAAACACTGAAGGAACTGCGACAACTGCTTCGTAAACAGCACAGAAATAACATAACTGTTAAGCCTGGAAAATGTATATTTAGAATGTCTGATCTATGGTTTATAACAGGGAATGAAGCATTAGCATGAAGGAATACTACAACATTCCCTCTTCCTATTAAGTTGTTCAGGTACAAGCACGTGCTTTCCTTGGATTGGCTGAATGTTGGCCTAGCCATATAAACAGTTGTAATCTATGAAATTCTCGAAGGTAGTGAAGTAGAAAACCTGTAAAAGTAGTTAGAGAACATTAAAACGCACACTAATTAATTCATGGCAAGTCCATGTTTCGATTTTCCTTTCTTTTGGAACGTGACATTCAGATGTTCTAGAAGAAATTTTAAATTAAAGATTTCTGTTTCTTTTATCGCAAAGCTATACAGTAGGTTATCTGCTCTTTGTACACCACGGGGAATCGAGCCCCAGATTTTAGCAATATAAATCCTTAAAGTTACAGCTTATCCACTGATACGAAGGAAAGTAACAAGAAGTAGCATTCTGCAGTAATGCAAAGGCAAGCTATTTCGGTGATTTAAAAGTTCGGCTGTTGCGTGAGCACTGAAACTCTACGCCAGATCGAAATCTCACGCGATTTACTGACCACAACCGTTGGCGTGTTTGTTTTAGCGCAAAGCTACATAATTGGCAATCTGCGCTCTGTCCACCACGGAGATTCGAGCCCCAGATTTTAGCGTTGTAAATCAGTAGACTAACTGCTGACCCGCTGGGGAACGTGGCCGTAGCAAAGTGAAAATCCAAATACAAACTGTTGAAGTCTCTCGCTCTAGGAATATGATTCTACGTTGCACTCACTACAAGCCTGGAAGATTGAACAACATTACACAACTGTATTTACGGTACAATTGATACAGGAAGGTTTCATACAGTACACTGCACGTTTCTATATATGTTAACGTCGTGTTTTTTTCATATTTGTTTTTTGCTATATAAGTTGGGCACATAACTGAGAATTTTTGTTATGGTAGCTAAATTGGTATGTGCATTGTTGTTGTCGTTCTGGACGTGTGTGTCACCGTAATAAACAACAACTAAAGCACCTCTAATTATCGTTACTAATATGTGGAAGACAAGCAGTGAAACCAAGCCAACGTAACTCTTGTTTGGCGAGCACTGAAATTATATTTTATGCCTTATTATATATTATAACAATACTATTTTTTGTCTGTCCCGAAGATAAGCACCAACCTTACCATCTAAATGCGCATGTGCGCGCACTTCAACGGATTTAAACAAGAGGCGAATGTAAATATATATATTAGTAGACATTCTGCACAACAACATGTTAAAAGCTTAAAGGTTTTAAAAAGATCTAATTTTAGGTCGTAGAACAAAATTATAAGATTATTTATTGATATTACTAAATAAAGTTTACCTCTAATTAAACTAAAGGGGAAAAGGTACACAAGTTACAGTGTTAATTTATCTATTTATCGAATATAAGCCGTGCTTAATAAAGGCTCAACTAACGTTAGGCTTAAGACAAGTGGACTTACAGATTTCGGTGTCGCGATTAGAATTCGTTTGTATTCTGCGGGTCTCTGCTAGTTAGTAAATATTTCACTCTTTCAGCTGTGCAAACTACGTTGTGCTGTATGGAGAAATAACAGGGACGTCCATATATTTCTCCGTCCCCTTTACTGTCAAGACTTCCGTGGGAAATCGACGGTAGCTCTTTGAAACACAGTTTAGAAAAAATCATAATACCACTAGAGGCGAATCTGATGCGAACCGAGGAGACCTTCAAGAAAAGGTGAAAAATAAGGGTGAAGAAGGCAGGCAGGGACACAAGACAGATGAAGACGTGGTTATTTATTTTGGGAAAGGCCATCAGAGAAAGATCGCAGGTTTATGTTTTTAATGGGGCGATTGGTTTGGATGGTGTTATAAAAACGAATGGAAATGCGTAACTATATGAAAATATTATAATTTTTCGAGGCTATTCACGTACCTGCGCAATAACATAACAATGATTGCTTTCTGTCTGAAATAACGTTTTGAATGTGCCAAACAAAACGAGTAACTGATTAAAAAAAACATGCTTAAGTTTCGAATGTTCGATTTTGGCTGGCTAATGGCTTTGATTTCAAAAATCGGACAATCGAACAGAAAACGGGAACTCATTTGATACTCTAATTGAAAGGTCAATTTTCCAACCTTATGGTTGGAGCTGAGCACACATTACTTCAATACACCACAAGAAGCTCAAAATCGATGAGATGTAGATAAACGTTCTTAAGAATCATAAGAAGTACTTTCAAAACAAAAAATTTTCCTTCGAAGAACCACGCCATGTTGTCTGTGTCATCGTAATTCTTCTCAACACCAGTCAATTATTCGGTTTGAGAAAGAATCATCCTATCAATACACAACGTGCCTCGTATATCTTTATTTTATTGGTGACACTACTTGTAGTTTAGTGACCATTACTTCTGTTTCGAAAAATATATAGTAGACATTCTATAGTATTTGAACTGAAAACAACAAAAACCTAAGGAAAAATATGATATAACAGATGAAACAGTAGAAAGAAACTGAAGATAAAAGAAAAAAGCGTTCCAATCAAGACTGTCTCTAGTTTTGTATCAAAACATATGGCAAACAAGAAGTTTAGTGTCAGTTTTCAGCCAAAAGCACTTTTAATACTTTTTGCTTTTGATTAAACATTTTCTTAACGTAGTGCATTTAACATTGTTCCCACACGTTTTGGTTGACAAAATTCCTAGCCTTTTCCAGACTACTAAGCGATTTTTCAGGAACTTTTAACCTTATTAGTTACTAAGTTAAATACCTTATATATAACTCTCAATCCTTTTTGAAAATAAAACAGATATAACTGTAGGTAGAAATATAAGAAAATAAGACTGGTTGTATTTTAACTGGAAACTTAAAAAAATACAATTAGTACTGTAACTGGAAACTTAAAAACATACAATTAGTACTGTAACTGGAAACTTAAGAAAATACAATTAGTACCGTAACTGGAAACTTAAGAAAATACAATTAGTACCGTAACTGGAAACTTAAGAAAATACAATTAGTACCGTAACTGGAAACTTAAGAAAATACAATTAGTACCGTAACTGGAAACTTAAGAAAATACAATTAGTACCGTAACTGGAAACTTAAGAAAATACAATTAGTACCGTAACTGGAAACTTAAGAAAAACAGGTAGAGCTGTAGGTGGAAATGTATGAAAATATGACTAGGTGTACGTTATCTGAAAATCTAAGAAAATACTGGTGATACTTGTTTCGTTCTTATTTTAAGCAGTGTAGAACACTGTAGAGTTGAAATTTCCAATAGAATGCTCCAGCTCCACTCGATGTCGATCTCTGTGTTGGAACCTTCTTCAGAGAGACTGTAACGTCCAAAAAAAAAGTAGGAACATTCAACTGCATATTTCAACTTTGTTAAAAACCACTCTTGTATTACTACGACTGATAACTTAACTACAGTAGCAAGTAGCAAGAGTTACCGTCACTGGAGCTGTGCTCATCCCAGGAAACGTCCGTACTGCTGGGAGCTATACAGCTAGTGATAGTTCGGGTACCTCTCTTCTTGGGTCTAGTCTTTTCCTCAGAACTACCGATTATTCGACAGGTCATGTTTCTGATGGATCCACCCAAGTTAGCAGGAAACATTTACAGAACTCGTCACAACAACTTTCACGTTAATTTATTTAAATATTTCAGCTCGAATTAAAATGTTCCATCTTGAAACATTATCAAAGTATCTTTCCGATATAGAATTTTCACTACTTTCTATCGTCTTTCTCAAATCCAAAACTTTTTTCTCTAGGAGAAAAAACGTTTCCAGGTGTTATGAACTCTGCCTTTAAAAAAAATCACAAAAACATTTGCAGGAGATTTTGAATAAAGTGTTGTTACGTTTAGTATTTCTGGTACAAGACATTAAATATCGACATCTCTGAAAAGACGAACTCGAACTAAGGAAATGGCTGTGTAAAAGAAAGGAAGAAAAACTTTTAAAAGATTTGGTTAGTTCGAAACTAATAACACGACAGGATGATCAATTCTCACAAGAACGTCACCCGGCTGCAGACAAAGACGTTTGGCTCCACGAGGAAATAAAACGGGATGAAAACTTTCTAGACGTCAAATTGACCAATAAGAATGTCTGTGAAACAGAGCACGTGCCGTACTTCAAGCTAAACCACACTGAATGAATAAGGGTATCGAATGTTCAAGGATTTTTGTATTTATTGGTGAAACTGAGCTCAAGCAGCGTTCAGTTAGACATATGTCAGGTCTCAATAACGTCCATAAAACAAAGGGCGAGTTAGACTGTGGTTGGAAACATACACCCTCCCCCACCCTCTTTAACAGAAGGAACAGACAAGCATATTGGCACGAAGGTCTAGTCTCGCTACATAAAACAAACTTTAATGAGAGGTTTCGAAGATGATGTTAGATGTAGTGTGGTTGACGTACTATAATATATCCATCCTTACTATCACTTATAAGTTCTCAGAATTAATAAATATGAGTCATAATGAGTTCCAGCAATTATCTTTTGGACCGAAAAAAGGCAACGAACGTGGGAGGATAAATACTCAAAATTTTTGAATAATTCTAAGTCAATAGCGATATTAAAAAATAATAGTTTATTTTAATTCACTTAATAACTACATACGCCCTCATATGTTGACATTAAAAGCTCTATAGATGGATTTCTCCCTGATAGAATTTCCTTTTTCCATTGTAAAGGTTTTGGACCGAGTCACTTAAACTAAAAGTCGTCATATGCTCAAATTGAGCCAAAGATTATTTAAACTTTTCCTATCCAAGAAATATTAGTGAACAAAGTCATTCTTCAGCTTCTACTCTAACTTTTTCTCCGTAACTAAACCGAATAAGACAATAAATTATCATCAGTATATCAAATGCATTAAATAGTTCCTGCTATGAGTGAAGAAATCAACTTTACATACTTCTCAAAATAATATAAAGATTGTTGTTTCTTATTAAGTAAGCTTAGGTCAGTGCATAAATTTAATATAAAAAGCATCAATTATTTTTCGGGCATGCGCTGCTCAGTGGTTAGCGTGTCCATCTGCGGACACACACACACACAAAACGAACTGTTCTTTGGATCAGTGGATGCGTTATAAATCCAAATCCCACTATTCGATTATAGCAGCCCATGAGTGGGCGGTAGCCTAACTGCCTGCTTTTTAGTCTAACGCTTCAAAATTACGAACTTCTAGCTCTCGAATAGCTTAGCGCGAAATACAAAAACTTTTCATCGTTTTACACCAATAGTACGTTAAAAGAACTTCATGTTATTTATTTTACTATTTCTGTACTATCATATCGTTCACTGCTCTCTTTCCCCGAAGACGGTACACAAATGTGATGTAAAAGTTTGTTTGTTTTGGAATTTCG
>NW_013666200.1:44841-46510 GCF_000517525.1 Limulus polyphemus | reverse complement strand
GTCATGGAGATTTGTTTGAGAATAAAGTGAGCATTTATAGTTTCTGAGTAACTAAATTCTCTACATATGATGCATAGCAATGGGCAAATATATGCCTAGACTAAGACACAACCCCCCACTATGCACGAATAACATTTTACCAGTAGAAAAGCAGCCTTCTCAAATAAAGCATATATGTCTAAAACATCGCTTTAAATAAACTTTCTTAAACAAACTGTCTTTTAGGGAAATTAATCCACGAATGTGTGTAATAAATGTTAATATTATGTGTACTGATTTTTTTTTACTCCTTCACTTCATACATAATATAGGGTTGGCTCCGTAACGACACTGATTGTGTATTGTACAAAGCATTGTGTATCTACATGCTATAGTCATCTAATGTTCATATATTGTTGGCTGGTAATTCCTGTTTGACCCTGTACTTAAGCTTTTTAAAGGAACACCATATATTTATAAGAAAGCTAATCTCAAGGGGTAATGATAACATCGTTTACACTAGAATTATGATGTTTTTTCACATATGTAAAATATAGAAGAAACAAATCGACTTTTCAATACCCCTACGACCTTCGCGGTAACGTATCTAGTATTGTACAAAATGTTTGAGTGGAATATTTAAAGCCTTTTTGTTGTAGGCTGGCAAGAGAGTAATAAGAAGAAGAAGAAAAAGAATTATAAACTAGCCGTTTTGAGCGGATTTTCTTTTCCTTGTAAGTCTAACATATGTGCCTTTTTTATGCATTTTTATATGTGTACAGCATTAGTAGTCAATACTAAATGTTTTAAAGTCTTGTTCAATTGAATCTTTACTGTTTAAGGTGCTTTTTTACCAGAACGTTATATTAAAATTTTGTGTAATTCCATGCAATCCCTATTATGAACCATTGTCGTGGTTCATGATATGCAGGGTGAATTACTACCTACATGATTTTTATTTTAGCGAACTTACCATGAAAAAAATATATAATAACACAATTCATTCTCAGAATTATTGTGTTTTAATATGATGTTTACGTCATAACATGATTTAAGTGTATGTCATATTCTATTTATTTCAAAACTTTCTGTTTCCATACCAAAATTCATACTTGGAAGAACGACGATAGCATACCTATTTTATTTTTTAAGTTCTCAAAAATTATAATACTAGAATAGAGTAAAACCAGAAGAAGTATGAGACAAATTATTAACGTTTTAGTGTTTGGGAAAGACACATCTGAATTTAAATACTGATTATGTTCCAGGTTATAAACTTGAACACATTATTAACATAACAACATATAACGTGCCACATTATTGTCAGTACATTAGAATTATTTAGGACTAAATACACCCAGTTTCGTGAGTAATACTGTACTTATAAAGTCCTTACAATCGTGTAATGTGATTGACTACTTTAATATAACATTATATAATGCGATACATTGTTATCAGTACATGATAATTATTCACGACAAAATCCATTGACCATTGTGAGGAATACTCTATATCTATAAAATTCCTACAATCGTCTAATGCGATTCGCTATTGTAACCATCCAAATAAAATAAAAACGTATGGTAATTAATGGTACCAATTTGCTACTTAATGCCTAGCGATGCAAGTAAAACACATAAATTCAAATACACAAAACTTACGGTTATTTTGTTGTTTGCGCTGAACAAGA
>NW_013666200.1:14980-43841 GCF_000517525.1 Limulus polyphemus | reverse complement strand
CGTCACATTATAACGCCCCCACGGCTGAAAGGGCGAGCATGTTTGGTGGGATGCGGATTCGAACCCGCGACCCTCAGATTGTGAGTCGAGCGCCTTATCCACCTGGCCATGCCGGGCCTGATGTAAAAGTACCAGTCAAGTACCTTCGAAGTTTGAAAACAATAATATATTATACATATATTCATACCGTTTTCTTATTTGTTTATTATCCTTAGACAGTGCTGAAATGTGACGGAAGAGGTACAAGCCAAGTACCTTCGCAGTTTTACAACAATAATATACTAGTGAAAGTACCCGGATAAATAATACCCAGATGCACACCCTCAGGGTCAATTTAGTATGGATGAAAAATTTCAGTTTCTAGGTTCCTTCGTTTTGGAGTTATGGCAGTGACAGTTCTCTTCTATGTGGTTTTTTCGCTAGCTTGCCTCATAAAAAAGATGCGCATGCGCGCACGCATAGGCATAAGTAATAATAGCCAGTTGCACACCCTCATGGTTCACTTAGTATGGGTGAAAAATTTCAGGTTTCTAGGTTCTTTCCTCTTGTAGCTATGGTAGTCACACACAGAGACACGCAAGCTGGCTTGTTTCATAAAAAGGTGTGTGTACGCACATGGATAAGTAATGATACCCAGGAGCACACTCTCAGGGTCAATTTAGTAAGGGCGCAAAATTTCAGGTTTCTAGATTCTTTCCTCTTGTAGCTATGGTAGTCACACACAGAGACACGCAAGCTGGCTTGTTTCACAAAAATATGCGCACGCACGTGGATAAGTAATAATACCCAGGTGCACACCCTCAGGGTCCACTTAGTATGTGTGCAAAATTTCAGGTTTCTAGATTCTTTCCTCTTGGAGTTATGGCAGTCTCTCTCTCTCTCTCTCTCTCTCTAACAGATATGTCCTTTTATTATTATAGATTCATATAGTTTTCTTATTTATATCTTCATTGTCCCTAGAGAGTGCTGAAATGGTATGGAAAAGGTAAAGGTAAAGTACATTCGCAGTTTTACAACAATAATATATTATACATATATTTATACCATTTTATTTATTTCTCTGTTGTCCTTAGACAGTGCTAAAATGTGATGGGAAAAGTATACCAGTCAGTTATTTTTATAGTTTTACAACAATAGTATATTATACACATCCTCATACTGTTTATTGCTTTATTTCTCTGTTGTCCTTAGACGGTAAACAAATGCGATCAGGGCGATTTCCTTTCAGTTTTACAGCAACCGATAATGTATATCTTCGTATTGTTTACTGTCTCTTACTCTACCTTCTCTACTATTCTAATTCACACTAACAATGTTACTTTTAACCACAAGCTCGGTTACAGGCTGCTTCTAACGCAATGTTCGTTAAAAATAATTTTCAGACAAATCGCAAATAAATTCTTATACAGTCTATCAACAAAGCAACTAAGCCTATACTTGCTTGAGGTAAGCTTATGCTGAAAGTTGGTAAGCCAATATAATGGCGGAATCATCAATTACACTGGGCAACCACAAACGTTTCTCTACTACTATTAAAATGCAACTGTTTCTGAGTAATTTGACGATACTGATTCTAAAAATCATGTTGAAAATTACTTATCACCTCTAGTTTTCCAGTTATGATAGATTTTTTCAAAATATTCTTATATATCGTGAAAATAACAACTTTTTCTTTAATAACTTTATTTATTCACTGAAAATTTTCATTTAAGAATGTATAATCAGTATGCTTTGGAAAGTTTCTTTCATGTTCACAGCATGAGCAACAGGAATCGATGGCTTAGTGGTACCATTATGCAAAAGTACAGCTTTCAGATTAATTTTAGATGACTCCATAGAAAGTCTCCATTCTTGATAATAATGTTTAGTGCTTAATTATTGCATTAATGCATTAACATTTGTACAGAAACACAAAATATATTGCGTGCTGTTGTGGGAAGCAAGACTTTGATGGCGACTTTGATAAATTGAAACTCTTGTTCTTGGAGCTAATAAATTCCATTGCTATAAACGAGAGCCAAGAAAGTTCCCAAGCTGCTTTGATAGAGAAAAGCACGAATCAGCTCATTTATTTCTTCTTGTGTAATCAGATGAAGCAGTTTATGTTAAGGTGCCACAGGAATAAAATTATTATATGAAGATGATTCATTGTCTTCTTCTCAGGATAACTCTTCTGTTTCCCAATTTGTTGATAGACGTGACACTTGAAGACCATCCCCATGAGGTACTGGTTTCATTGCAGAAGTAGTATCTGGATATTTAATGTATTATTTAGCATTGTCTGAATATCCAGAAACATTAATCATACAAAAATAACAGTCAGTTAGAGAATCTTTGGGCTGACGCCATATCATGGGAACTGCAAATGGCATACTTGCTCTCTTCTTATTCAGCCATTGTGTCAAGTCAGATGTGCAAACTGTACAACACACATGTGGAGCCCAATGTGTTTCTTGGTCATCAAAATAGTAATACTTAGCTACCTTTACCTTATGTGTGGTATTTTTCCTTCGTGTAGCAGAAACTGTTTGGATGATTTTTGCACATTCGGACTTTACTGGAACTGGAGGCAGCCAGAATTTCAAATGAGTTTCTAATAAATATAAAATAATTTATGCTTCCTGAACTAGAATTTAAAATATTTAAAAACAGAGTTTTGCAGAATTTGATTATATTGTGGGTATGATGCGAGGAAGAAGATCGACTGTGCGTGGATTGAGGCGAAGTGATCAACTGAGTGTTTGATTGTTTGTAATTAAGCACAAAGCTACACAATGAGCTATCTGTGTTCTGCCCACCACGGGTATCGAAACTCGGATTCTAGTTGTGAGTCCGCAGACAAACCGCTGTGCCACTGGGGGGGGGGGGCAACTGAGTGAAAGGTAACTGAGAGAGAGGCGTCTGACTCCTTCCTTTTATGTTCAGTCAAGGAACTTCTCGAATGTTCTAGCAAACTGAGCACGTGAGGGTTTCGGGCAGAGCAGGTAAGCGTTGGAATAAAGCAAAAGTGGTGCAATTTGCTACAATTATATACAGAACAAATAGCATATATATATGAACAATATGTTCGGAATTTTACACCAATATAATACAGACAATGATTGACGTTATCAAAAACGTATGCCTTTTACTCATTAAACTGTCCAAGTAAACTTAACTTCACAGCATGAATCTATTGTACTGAGTTGATTGCATGGTATTTCACATAGTGTTGATAAGATTTTGAGATATTACAATAACTCAAAACCTAGAGATGATGAACAAATTCTGACTACAATTTTGAAATCAGCACCATTAAATTACCCCGAATTCCTTGAGTTTTCTCAAGTACCAAATTGTTTGTCGTCCAGCGTTATTTACACTTTCTATCAGTATACCTTAAGCTAGTATTATATCGCACTTTGAACTTGTACAACAGACATCCCAGATTTTTTTTTTTTAACTTAACGGTGTCAGTGTCTATTTATTTATTTACATTCTTATAAATTTTACGCAAAGTTCCGCGAGGGCTATTTGCACATAGAGTCCCTAATTTTGAACAGATAAACTAGCAGAAAAGCAGCTGCTCAACAGCACCCATCGGCAAATCTTGGCTACTTTTGTCTGACAGAATAATGGTTGACTGTCATTCTTTAGTGAATCGACGGCTGCGAAGTGCGGAGTATGATTTTGGGTCAACGGGACGCTAACTCCAAACCCTAGGGTTCACAGTCCGTACCCGATAATTATTAGGCCGCACCAAGTGTTAGTGAAGAAGTAGTTATAGGTCAAGTGATAAATTGTATGCGTGTATGACTTTCCACTTTAAATTTCAATTGGTACTTCTACCCTGCGTGTTTTGATAAGTATATTCATCTAAAGGAAGGTAACTCAAGACCGACTGACAGTCATATTATTGGCTATATACTTGCTTTAACCAATTAATACAAGTCTCGGTGGTTACGATTTAAAAATGTAAAAGCTTTCGGTGTTTAAAACATAATTTTTTAAGTCATACTTTATTGATATAAATTATATTCGTATACTAAATCATTTGCAACGCGATATTGTAAAAAGTAATATTTTTACATAACTAATCATTACATTGTATTATTCCTGTATGCCACTATCCCATATTTCTTTAATAAGTTCATGGCGTTGTCCTTAAACATATTACTTACACTATGACTTACTAGAAAAATGATATAGGAAAGCTGACCACACATCGTGACCTAACTGTACTTTTTTTTAAGTATTATTTAGTATATGAATCCGCGTTTTCACTGGTTTAAAATGTAACTCCCTTGAGATCCTATATATATAAAATAACGTGTTATAATTGACGTATAAGTTCATCCTGTGTCTAACGTATTTTACCTGGGGTTTCGCTTATTGCTTGTATAGTCCCTCATAATATATAACATTTGTTCCACAAGTTCTTGTTGTTACTTGTTTCAAGTTCCCCAGTTCTGAGAAGAGAGAACCCAGTACTTAGTAGGTTGGCTATAAAAATTAAAAATTTGATACGGTCATACTGAAAAGCGTTTGAGCTGTTGCATAAAGAGTATAATACCATCTGGGTCAGTGTGTGCAACCTTAGCTAATCCGCGAGCCACACGTGCTGCCTCCAAACACCCTCAAGGACCGTGACTAGAAAAGGAAAACAGGAACAGCTGCTCCGGGCGCAGTTATGTAGGGGCGGTAGAAAATGGCTTGGTACAAAAAAAATACATTATTGGTGTAGTGTATACGTCGTCAGTGAACCAATACCCCCTTTTAAACTATATTACGAATGCCATTGGTGCCCACATCTTCCTCTCACTGCAAACCGCTGGAATAACCAGAAGCGAAACGTTATAAGCGAATACGGCTGTCACTGAGCTAGTGAAATAACGTATATCAATATTATATATCATAAAGAAAGCAGCAATCGTGTCTTTATATTTGAATTTCGTGTTTGTGCATCAGTCTAAACACGAAGGAGCTCACCTATATTCGCAATGTACCCTGGGATTTTTTTTAACAAGGGGGAAGGACATATCGGTAATCTTGATCTGGGCCCTGAAAATAAGAAGCCGAATAGATTTGAATAGAAACGAGCTATATACGAAACATATTTTTGGATGCGGTGGGGTGGCAGAGCTGGATTTAAGGAATGGCAACCAACACATTCGACCCGGGTCCTAGCTGCTTGAGAGACCCATGGCCCAGATTAAAATACACAAGTATTTTTAGAACATTATTTCATAGTTCTAAATCGAATTCACCAGCCCTATGATCAGGCTAGCTAAGTCTTGATGTCTCTTACCGGTCAAGAGCACGTAGAACGATGGCAATAGAGAAACGAACAGAAAAAGATGAAGAAACTCGGTGGTCCAGCAAAACAACAAATAAATAAAGATTACTTCTACATTGGTACTAGATGGCGTTCAAAGAGAGGTAATCCCACTTTGGCATGAGGGAGTCTCTCCTGGTTCCTTGTTCTAGGGGCCCTGTGGGAGAGGGTAAATGGGTGTTATTAAGTCCGACCCATCACTGATATAATAAGTATAAATCATTGCATAATATCTGGTGTGACTGTGTCTTCGAAGCTCATGAAAACGTATTATTCAATGTGTTCATATACATATATAAGTTTGTTTAAGAATACGTTTTGCATTAAAAAAGCCTAGCGGGTGTGTTTATCTACGCAGAATATGAAAACAGTCAAACACTTGTACTTAACTACTCACGTGACAGGATGTTATCGTAGAATACTTGTTTTGTGCACGCTTCCGCTTTCTTTTAAAACATGAAATTTCAACTTAAAAAGTTGTTTCAATTCAGTAATGCATAAGCACGTGGCACTAGTCAGCCTACTTTAAAACTTAATTATGTCAAGTAGATATTATTCTGGTTTATGAGGAAGTTGCACTGATGAAAACTTTTAAGAGCATTATTATATTTAATCTTTTACGATGACGTAAACCAGGAATGATGGAACACGAATGATAATAGCTTTGTACCGTTTGGTAAAAAAATAGTACTTGAAGGAATCTTTTTGTACTTCGTTAGTTACAGACAAGTTCTGTTCCTTGAAAGATCTTAGTACTACTGTTTTAACTATACATTCTGCGTAAAGTAGTTATTTTTAATAACCCCCAAAAAATAATAATCCCAAAATTGTAAGCATCTAATAAACAATAACTGCTCGTGCTTATGTTTTGATAAATTTAACATTTTTTTCAAGACGTTAGCAACTACTAATTCTTAGTAGTTGCAGGACAGCACGTGAAAGTGAATATTCAGACGCCAGTCAATGAATGATTTGCAAAAATTGATTCAGTGAATTGTCTTTCATTTTTGTTTGTTTGTGCTCTGCCCACCAGGGGTATCGAAACCCGGATTCTAGCGTTGTAATTCCGCAGACACACCGCTGTGCCACTGGGGGGGCGTCTTTCACTTTATGTAACTTATATTACACATATTGTTATAACTGTTTTCAAAAATCTTCGAAATTTCAGCGACGTATTCTTTGAGCGTTCTAATATCTTGCAAATTATTTCAGACAGAAAAAAAATACACTTGATCCTCTCTAGGTTTCCGAAATTTGTAATAATAGAAATAGCTTTAAATTACCATATTTTAAAATTAAATGTACCATGATGAGTCAGCGGTAAGTCAATGGACTAACAACGCTAAAATCAGAGGTTCGAATCCCCGCGGTAGACAGAGCGCTAATAGCCCATTTAGTAGATTTACGCTAAAAACAACAAAAACAAATATTAAATGCTTTGTCACTGACTGATAACTTCACTGTTACGAAAATAGTTAATATACGACGATTGACTCAACAGATTTAATGAAATACTTAGTCACGAATTCTGAACGTTTACTAAGAACATCAAGTTTTAGATTTATCACAGTCATTTCACGACGCTGGTTCATCATGTTAATACGATTCTTTATTCATGTTACTGAAACTTAGCATCACGAAAAAGACCAAATAACCTGAAAAATACCGAACAGTAGTGGAAACTAAAAACAAAACATTAAACCATTCCAGGGCTAAACTTTTGTTGTTGTGCGAAAAGATACACTATGGGTTATCTGCACTAAATCCACTGCGGGAATTGAACACGAATTTTAGCGTTATAAGCTCTCGAGCTTCGCGATGAGCCAAGTAACGATTACATTCAAAAAGACCTCCTCGAATGTAAATCTTACCTGATGATGATTCGATACTATGGGTCGAACCGTGGTAACGAATAAAATCGGAACTTGCTTACTGTAAAAGCTGCTGTTATTATATTTCTGAATTAAACTATTCCTAATTTGAAGACTACTCTTCAGCTACTTTTGTCTGACCGAAGAGTGAAATTTACTCGTCATCCTTATAACGCACCTTTGAGTCCATGACCCCAAAGTGCAGAACGTGTTTATATGGCAATGGCACAAAAATTAACCCTGAGATCCACATTCCAGGCACGCTAATCACTAGAGCACGCTCAGCCCAAAATATAAATTGAAAATTATTTTATTTCTATTGTTCTTGAACACTTATCACATTCAAAATGCTTTACGAAAAATTGCGTTTTCGACTGTTAGGTTTTATCTGCACAATTACTTTAACCACAATGCTCTAGATATAGAGTTTAATGAGTTTTACCAATTCCACGTGTCTCAGCTAATGTATTGTATGATATTTTAGTTTTAAGCATTCCACCAATATTTTTCACAACCCAAATAAAATGTTCCTTAAAAAATTTAATCAAAATATGTGTATATTGCAGAGTTTCCTTGCTGTACATTTAAAAAAATATATTTGTAGTAACTTGACCTTTAACCTTGAATGTAAGGTGTCGTAAACACTTCACAATGTTGTGTGGAAAATGTACTGTGCAATAGCTGAGACTTTAACGTAAAGAACTAATTGTACCAGGCCCCTCGAGATTTTCCAAAATTATAAGTATATTGTAAATGTGAAATGCTTTTGTAAGTATAATAAAATATTCAGTGTAATTTTTTGTTAAAACTTGTACAGTTATATATTGTTCACTGTGTTCTTTCCAAGTGTTTTACCTCAATTATTTTGTGATTTGTCTTCAGCCACTGAATAAATGAACATGAGTTCATTATTGAACCCAATGATATTCCAACAAGTTAAGAAACAACACATTAAACATGATGGATAATCCCATCCGTAAATTTCACATTTGTCACCGAAATCTGCCAGATTAAAATAGAATGTTGTCTCTTTTTTTTAAAAGACATAATTACTTATGTATAATAATATCAGGCAATAACCGATATCGGAAAGTTGTAATATACAAAAGTCAAGGATGAATAATAGTACGACGGCTTTGTTCATAATTAAGCACAAAACTACACAATGGACCATCTGTGCTCTATCCCCCACGAGCATTGAAACCTGCTTTCTAACGTTGTAAGTCCGCAGAGGTAACGCTGTGCCACTTGAGGGCAATACGAGGACAGAAGAAGTTTGTTTGTTTGCTTGTTTGTTTTTAATTATGCACAAAGCTACACAAGGGCTATCTGTGCTCTGCCCACCACGGGTATCGAAACCCGGTTTCTAGCGTTGTAAGTCCGCAGACATACCGCTGTGCCACTGGGGGGCGACAGGAAGAAGAACCATTTGACACGTGTGTAGCGGTGACAAACCTTTAATTCTTGAACGTATAGAAATATACAAATTCCATCTTCTGCAAGCTATATAAAACGAGATAAAATATTATCCATAAAAATTTCTAAATTTGTAAAGTACCAATATTTTATGAAGAGGAATTAAAATACAGAGTAAAAGGATGAAATTAATAATTTTTTTAAGAAATATGATAATGTAACAACTGTAGCAATATTACTCTTTTTTTTGCGGAATTATACACGTTATTCAAAACAAACAAAATAATTATTTAGAGTTGAGAATTCATTTATAATAGATAGATTTTCTTAAATTAAAAGTTCAATGGGTGATGATCCAGATGAGGCGACTTTGAAATGTTTAACCAAAATGGGAGCAAACATCTATTCCTATTCATTTTTAAAATTAATTTCACACTTATACTCGGTTTTGATTCCTCTATAAAATGTTGGTACTTTATACATATAGAAATTTTTGTATATAATATTCTATATTGAAGTTGGAATATGTATGTTCCGAAATGTTCAAGAATTAAATGTCTGTTACCGTCACACACGAGTGAAATGTTTGTTGTTGTTGCTGTCGTACTATTTATTATTCGTCATTAAACTTTGATTCCTGTTGCTAGCGTTACAAAAAGACAGTTTATTGTTACTTGTTAGGAAAAGGTCGGTATATCCATTCTCATATATCATAGTGGTTTAAAAATATATTAATAACACGATGGCATATTTCAGTCTTAAAACACAAATGAAACTCTTCAAACGCCAAATTTTAATTGCCACGATTTAATTTTCATAAATGTTTAAAAGCAACCCTTCTATAGACCGGTAGATGGCGCAATCTGAAGTTCTCAATTTTTGCTATTGATTGTTGTTTGTTTGTAATTAAGCACAAAGCTACACAATGGGCTATCTGTGCTCTGCCCACCACGGGTATTGAAACCCGGATTCTAGCGTTGTAATTCCGCAGACACACCGCTGTGCCACTGGGGGGCTGATTGTTGTATTCAAAAGTATCTGACTGTAAGAACTATCTGGAGATAGGAACTAATCACATATGATGATATTCTCAAACTTGTCGTAGTGCGTTGACATAGAGCTTAGATATGATACAAGTTAACTTTCTTTGCCTTCGAAAAAAAATTCTCATGCAACTCGGGAACAATATAACATGTACATTCAATACGAAACAAACCGCTCTTAACAAAGTACTTCTCATGATAAGCCACGTATAATTCCAGATTAACATTTCGAAGAAGCAACCTTACATAGATTGAGTTTATGGTCGATATGTATTATGCTACACGTAAATTAACTTTTTTTTTTCTGTTGCAGAAAATATATTGTTCGATATCACGTGCCCTGCACAGCTGTAAACATGCTTCTGCACACCACGGTGTTTATATAACGCTAAGGTTCCCGACATGTTTACTTAGATAAAAATAACTTTCATGTTTGCTCGTTGCTTTTACATAGCAGTCAAACAAATGAAAACAAACGCACTTGTGATCTGTACACACAAATTCAAACACATAGTGAATCAGATAAGACGCTGTTATTGTCTTAAATAAATCTATTGAATTAAACTCAGTAATAAAAAAGTTCAAGAGATATCTATTAATAAATATGAATTATTTCAGTTCTTTTGTACTGTGCTTAAAGGTATATACTTATATGCCTAGAGGCAACGTTCACTGACTGGCACAAAAGCTAAAGAAAAAACAAATATACCTCTTTGAACTACTATACAAAGCTAGACTTTACAAGAACTCCAGAATATTCACGTGATCATTTTCCAATTCACCTCTGGAGAAGGGAAGTGTACCTTTCAAAAGTACTCAGGTTGTCAAGTTTCTTGAGTTGTGATGTATATAGTTTTCGAAAGTACCCAGGTTATGAAGTTTTTGAGTTGTGATGTATATACTTTTCGAAAGTACTCAGGTTATCAAGTTTCTTGAGTTGTGATGTATATACTTTTCGCAAGTACTCAGGTTATCAAGTTTCTTGAGTTGTGATGTATATACTTTTCGCAAGTACTCAGGTTATCAAGTTTCTTGAGTTGTGATGTATATACTTTTCGCAAGTACTCAGGTTATCAAGTTTCTTGAGTTGTGATGTATATACTTTTCGAAAGTACTCAGGTTATGAAGTTTTTTGAGTTGTGATGTATATACTTTTCGAAAGTACTCAGGTCATGAAGTTCTTTGAGTTGTGATGTATATACTTTTCGAAAGTACTCAGGTTATGAAGTTTTTTGAGTTGTGATGTATATACCTTTTCCTATGTGCACACGCATATTAGAGGCAATAGATTTCAGTATTGTTCAAGTTATAAAGCATGAGGCAATGTATTAAAGTTAAAATTTATGCATGTCGAAGTATGATAAAGAACTAGTGATGGACGGTATGTATAATAGCTTTTACGTGCGTGAAAATTGTTCTTAATAAGTAAACTAAATAACTAAAATAATTCATTGATCATCATATACATAATCAAGCGCAACACATTTAAGAAATAACTATATATAATATGATATATATGATATATATATATATATATATAATGAAATACAACTCTCTGATAATATTATATATATAATGAAATACAACTCTCTGATAATATTATATATAATGAAATACAACTCTCTGATAATATTATATATAATCAACTGCACCTCTTTCATGATTATATGTATAATCATTTACAGCCCATTTTCTTAATCCACATTGTCATAACTCTGATAATATCGTAACTCAGTCACAGCATGTACATACGACCGAAGTAACATTTACTTAGCATGTATGTATACCTTTTACTACGAGTGACTAAATGCTCACTTACACATGGAGCTGTTAAGATTGATACAGAGAACTAAAAGTGTAATTTTGTACAAAACGGCCATTTTAGGGTAAACACAAAATGACAATTTTATCATTCTTTCATACCAAAGGATACTCTTTGCTCTTTCAAAAAACGTGTGGATATTATGTCTCTTCGTGTTAAGCGCAAAACTACATAATGGGCTATCTATGAGGTGCCCATTACAGGTGTCGAATTCCAATTTTTATATACCGATATCGATGAGGTGGGGTTCTTGTTATGTAACTTTGTCTCTAAATCAGGATGGTCCTGAATATTTTTTGTATCACACCCAAAGTTTATGGATATGTTATACCGAATTTGGCTAAAACCTTACTAAAGTACTTGTTTAACACTGCAAGACTGCAAGCTTACTGCTGCCCCACCGAGGAGCAAAGTTAT
Source organism: Limulus polyphemus (assembly GCF_000517525.1). Lineage (NCBI taxonomy): Eukaryota > Metazoa > Arthropoda > Merostomata > Xiphosura > Limulidae > Limulus > Limulus polyphemus. The sequence continues at coordinate 31,958 of NW_013666200.1, read as the reverse complement.
ATACATAAGCAACAAGACTTTCCACTATACCAGTCAAATTCTTAATCCTTTAATCTACAAATTTTAATGTATAAAACATTCACAGCCAGAATTAATAACTATCTTAACCATTTGCCTTTGGCACAAGTATCGTCTTGCAAAAGGTCCAGCCAACTTTGATTTTATACATTTTCTAACAGTGTTAGCAATATTTATGTCTCAAATAATTCCAACGAATATGCAAACAAGTAATTATTGTGCAGTTATTTGTTGCTAAGTGCAAAGCTTCGCAATAGAGTATCAGTGCTGTGCCCACTGCACGAGTCGAGCTCAGAATTTTAGCATTATAAGCCCTCACGCTTACCGTTGAACCAGCGAAAGGGTGGAATGGGCAGCAAAGAGCAACGAAGACGTTTTTCCCACTGAAGTAAAAGTGATCAGATCTGATTTATTTTTAATTTATCAAAAATACTAGCTCAGTCATTTTTGTTGAAGATCTCCAATTCTAACAAGGATTGTGTTTCAAATATTTATAACGATCAGTATATGTAAGTTGGTAGCAAGTGTTGTCGATAATTGAAAATCGAATTCCATAAGCAGTAAACCTGACAATTCATACTATAAGTAATGGTGGCAACTCTACGTCGAGTGTTTAGAGTTAAACGACGTATCGGCATTTTTCAGTTAAATTTTGTTATGCTTTTATGGTAGCTAAACCTCGAAAATAGGGAGGTTTCGTCATTTACTAATCTAAACAAGATAAATAAAAATTGTGAATTGAAGAAAAAAACCTGCATACAGGTGTAGTAAAAAAGTATGAAAACAAGGCTGGAGATACTGTAAACACTATTTACTCAAAGTACAAACCCCTATTTTGGCTCCATGCTGTTACATAGCATTACATTTGGTGGAGTCAAAATAAGGATTTGTAGCTTGAATAAATGTCTACAGTATCTCCAGTCTTGTTTCCTTACTTCTTTACGATTCCTATTTGCAGGATTTTAAATCCCCAGTTTTTTTGTTTTTACTTATTTTGTTTGTTGTCTTTTTAATGTTCAACTATAAACAAAGGATTACTTGGTATTGTAGCTAACTTTATACATTGTAACGATGATAAACATAGCTAGTAGCTAGCTGATACAGTTCATGATGATTTACTGTAGCTATTGATTATTTGATCACATTAGTTCGAGATGTAAAATGTTAAGCTGCAGCTGGAGATTATCATGGAGATTTTTAAAAATAAAAACCTATGGTAATTAATGGTACCAATTTGCTACTTAATGCCTAGCGATGCAAGTAAAACACATAAATTCAAATACACAAAACTTACGGTTGTTTTGTTGTTTGCGCTGAACAAGAAATGGCCACAAACGCTGACAAGACATTTTATTTTTTATCTTATATGTTGATATTTGAAGAAAAAAGAAGAAGGTCAGTATCCAACGGTGTCAGACAGGAAAACAATCCAATGTCCACTACTATAAAAGAATTGTCTCAGACACCAGAACTATCGGTCACTGTCCACTATCGCAGCGAAACGGCGTCAGACAGGAAAACAATCCAATGTCCACTACTATAAAAGAATTGTCTCAGACACCAGAACTATCGGTCACTGTCCACTATCGCAGCGAAACGGCGTCAGACAAAAAAAAACTACCGTTCGATTGTCCTTCAGCAGAATAACTTCAAACGAAATAACTACTGCTCAGTGTTCACTGTTATAATATCAAAGTTCCAAGTCATTACTAAGTGGTATCGAACTCTGATAAGAAAACATGCTGTTTTATCTGTGATTCTTTCCAACAACAACGTCACCGCTCTTTGTGGGATGTTCACGGGGGAAATAACAAAGTTCACTTTCTGTTGTTGTTGTTGTTGTACAACAATAATTACGTGAGTGAATCCTTAGAATGACATCAAATGTAACAAAAAAAGTAATCACAAATGGACAGTACGGATGTAGATAATAAAGATTAATTTCTGTGCTTCGGGAACGCAAGAGTTTGTTTGTTTGTTTTGAATTTCGCGCAAAGCTACACGAGGGCTATCTGCGCTAGCCGTCCCTAATTTAGCAGTGTAAGACTAGAGGGAAGGCAGCTAGTCATCACCACCCACCGCCAACTCTTGGGCTACTCTTTTACCAACGAATAGTGGGATTGACCGTCACATTATAACGCCCCCACGGCTGAAAGGGCGAGCATGTTTGGTGTGACGGAGATTCGAACCTGCGACCCTCAGATTGCGAGTCGAGCGCCTTAACCACCTGGCCATGCCGGGCCGGAACGCAAGAGAGAAGGGGAAGAAAGATCTATCACTGCTAACCAATATCTATACGTGAAATTGCACCACCCATAGAGTCAGTGATGAAAGACTCCGTTTAGAGTTGAAGACTGTTTTTTTTCTTTTTGCCAAACCCTGCGTACTAAGCATCTTGTTTTTAGGTATTTAATGAGACTGCTAAACCAGTAAGAAGTGTAGTATCACGAAACGATCGCTATCAAACGAAATGGATTGGAGGCTCTTCAAGAAAACTCCCTTCAAGACGTGCTGCTACATAAACATTTTAAACTTAACGAAAACTTACTCGGTTCGGGTGAGATTTATAAGTATTTTTATTATATATTGTCTGCTTTACTTGAAGAAATACATGTGTATCAGAGTTCCAGCGGAGAACGAGCGAAATGTACACAAACAAGCGTTGGTGCTTTTGCAATTTCGACAACTAAGAAATGGTCCAACAAATAAAATATATTAGTGGCATTAAACTAGAAGAGTGAACATGATTCGAAATGATTTAAGTAAAAGTTGCAAACGTCGATTGTATAACAGAATGAAGATAGTAAAAATATTTTAATGAGACCAGGCATAAAGTTGCAATGATAACATCCGTACGTACACGATTGGGTACAAGTGGATGGGGGTAAACAAACATTACATGTATTAAAATAACGTAAGGAAATTCAAATATGTCTTTCACTAGTTATTTAAACAAGAACGAAATATAAAACAACTTATTTCGTAAGATAATTAAATAGGCAATTAATGATCGCAAAATGAGTTTAGTTTCGTGATTTTTTCTTGGGCTAAGAAACAAAGGTTTTGACAACTTGGCTGGTTTTCAAGTTTCAGAAAAAAACTCTTCTTAAAATTTACGTGGGATTCTACTGACAAAGAAAAATATCAGACACCAAACAGTGATTGCAAAACAACAGTGTATGAAATATTTTGAAAAATTTGAAAGATATATTAAAAAATTGGCAAACTTTATTCAATCAATGAATATTTTTACGGTGAATAGTACTTTGCCACAGCGTTTTATTTCCTCAACGCATACTTTGTTCCAAAGGTCTCTTTTGCTTCTCATCTTATTCCTGGCAAAATCACAGAAGTTCAAAAAAAAAGGTGAAGGTCAGCTTTCAATGTCAACGTGTAACCACTTCCTAACACGCTTTTAAACAATTTGTTTGCTTTATTTAAGCCCAAAGCTATCTTCACTGTGCCCACCGGATATCGAGCCCCGAATCTTAGAGCTATAAGCCCACAAAGTCACCGATGAGCCACCGGGCCCTTTTAAGTTGAAAAAAGCATTAATTCTGACACATAAAAAGCACCTTTGATTCGAATTTATCAACTGTCCACATTCAAAGTAGTGAGATTCTATGCAAATCAAATACTGTTACATAGAATTCACTATAATTTCATTACTACTTTAATGTATTCACTTTCGAGTTAATCCTAACGAACTTTTCACGTAATTAAAAACTAATTATTATAATTTCCCTTGATATTATGGAAGTCGCTCACGAATAAGTGGTAGTACTTCTCTAGCGTTCCTAAAAGAAAATATAGAAACTGACAAACTTATACAATCACTCCGGACCGCGTTTATGTTTTAGAACAGTTGTTTCCAGACTGTGTGTCGCGACACTCTAGTATTTCGCGACAAATATCTAGGGGCGTCGCGAGGGTTTCACTAAACGAAGAATAATTAAGAACATAAAAAAAATATCTACAAATAAAATATTGTCTGTGATAGCATAGATGTCGCCTAAATCGAGATAAGTGGGCCAGGGTGTCGTCAGTAAAAAAAAAGTTTAGAAAACCATTGTTTTAGAGGTTTGTATATGTTGTGTCAGACTGCTTACAGCGCTTGCCTATGAAGGACCTACAAATGGAAATTTTAATTTTAAGAAAACAATAAGAAATAACCAGACAAGTTAAATGGTTGTTTGTTTTAATTTCGCGCTAAGCTACACGAAGGCTATCTGCGCTAGCCGTCCCTAATTTAGCAGTGTAAGACTAGAGGGAAGGCAGCTAGTCATCATCACCCATCGCCACCTCTTGGGCTACTCTTTTACCAACGAATAGTGGGATTGACCGTCACATTATAACGCCACCACAGCTGAAAGGGCGAGCATGTTTGGTGAGACGGGGATTCGAACCCGCGACCCGCAGATTGCGAGTCGAACGCCCTAACCACCTGGTCATGCCGGGCCTAGTTAAATGAATACAGTACTTGAAATGATTCTACAAATTCTTTATGGGGTTTTTTTTTAATAGTTTAATGAAAGCCGCATATAACCAAATAAATCAAGATCAGCTACTGCCCCCCGAGTTGTATAAAAGGAAGGAATCAACAGATAAAAGATAAACAGAAAGGCCTGGTATATGTTTTCTAGTTGAAAAGGTAAGCATAAAAGTATTTCAGATTTTCAACCTGGTCGGCACCTTATACAACACCCAAAATAAAAACATCATACAGACCTCAAATGTTCAGGCATAGCCATACCAAAGTTATAACTTCTGAGCAAAAACAGACCAAACAGTAAATAGCCCCCACCGCCTATACAGCTAATCTAAAAAGAATAGTTGGATTGATAGCCAGATAAAGCTCACAGTTGAAAGTGTTGAGCATGCTTAGCAACATATTGCGGTTCGAACCTTGGATTTCCCGATCTGCAGACCTGAAAGCAAACCATTATGTCAAGCCCAGCACAAATTTGAGGATATAGGATAATAACGGAAAAAAAACTAATTAATATGTTTTGTTAGGTCTAGTAGTTTCTTCGTGACTTAAACATTCAATTTCAGTTCAAGACAGGTTAAGCTAAGCAAATTTTTTTCATCTTACAAATCAAATCTGGAAAAAAAAATGTTCTGTTTTACCGAGAAAATACCAAAATGATTCAGTGGGTAAACTACTGTTGTTTGCTGTAAAAAATGATTTAATAAAAAATAACACGTTTTCTTTCATATTCATATGGCTGCACATTTATTTTATTCTCAATGATGCTTAAAAGTATCGTCTAAATATTGTTTCTTGGCACTTGCGTGTAACGTTAAAATAACGCAAAACGTTAAAATGGACATACAATTAAAAACATTTTTAATTAAGGCCAATCCGTGGCTTCCAAAAAGTTGACTATTTGTTTAGATATTACAACGTCATCATCAGGAGTGAATTGCAAGACGTGATAGTATCATATTTATACCTAGTTGTGTTCCCATTTTAACTGTGTGTTATTTATAAATTTAATAAAAACTGTAATAATGGTATTTATAATAGTGTACAGAGTATGAAACAGTTATGAGTGTTCAGTGTATGACACGGTTTTACGAGTTGAAACAAAGAAACTCACAAAAACGAAAAATAAAACCTGTAGTAAAGAAAAGCAGTAGCTTAAAGGTGTTTATAGCATTCTATGAAACGAACCGAAACTAAATTATTGTAAAGTAAATATAATGTTGTAATGAAGACAAACTTAGCTTAATATGCAGAAACGTCTGATAAAGATATGGTTTCGAACGAACTGCGTATGCGTATCTTAGAACTAAATCAGTCGAGAAAGTTCATAGAAATTGTATTTATTGTAATTTTCATTTTATAAGCAAATTACACGTGGGTTAAGTATGAAATACTTTGCAAATAAAAAAACCATAAAGTTGAAATCGAAGCCAGTCGTCACGTGATGATAACGATATTGCGTCATCGTGTACCGAAGTCGTTGCATTGAAAAATATGACTAAGCAAAAAGCATGTAAGGTGATTCTGAATTGAAAACCCAATATGCAACCCGGACTCCTCCGGCAAAGGCCTTTCTAACGATATGAGACTTGTAGCGTTTCATCAAGAAACTTGCGAGAAAAGTTCCGAACAGACAAACGCAAGCGTATTATTCATATAGATCTTAACGTATCGCCTCTCTAGTAACAACAGAACTTTCTCCGGGTGATTAAGAGCCAAGCAAGCTTAGATGATTTATGGTGATTTGGATTTAGGAGGTTGTAAATAATTCGACCAAGAGTGGAAGACGATGACCGCCATTTTGATTACCGTGAATGAACAGAGACTTTGAAACTTAACTCGCTAATGAATGTCAAATGGGGAAAGAGGGTGAAGTGATCATTTTACACTGCAGAGGCAAGTGCTCAACAGAAATAACCGTTCACTTTGCTACATCATTGATGTTTCAGCGAAATTTCAGTTTTTTCTGTGATTATTTTCTCGTGAATATAAGAGAAATTAGGACTGTTTGTTTGTTTTATTGAATTCTGAGCAAACATCTTCAGGGGATATCTGCTCTAGTCGTCCCTAATTTTGAAGTGATAGACAAGAGGGAAGGCAGTTAGTCAACACCACCCACCGTCAACCTTGAGCTACTCATTACCAACAAATAGTTGGATTGACTGTCGCATTTTAACGTCCCCACGGCTGAAAGAGCTAGCATGCTCAGTGACGCGAGAAATTTAAATAAGTAAAGTGTTATGTTTCAAATGTTTAACAAGTGAATGTAACATCTAAAAATCATTATGTATTATATAGGCAACCATTACTCTTGGCTACTCAAAGTAATATAATTGTACGAAGTGTAGATATAGGTAAAGGACAGTAATGTACAGAATGTTAGGTATCCGGATATTCATTTGAATTCAAACATTGTCCATTTTCCTCTGTTCTGAGCTACATCATGAACTTTATATTTTGAACTTCTATATTTTTTACTGTGTTATTAATATTTGACAACGGTATCCACTGGACATAATGCATGAATAGGGAGGTGATCACCTTAAAACTGTAGAAGTGACACCTTTTGAGGTCAGTCATAAGATGGCGATATTCTTGTATGACTGGGATTGATTTTGTATAACAGTACAGACAACACAGGCTATATTAATTCTGTCTAATGTTTATGAAGTGTTTAAATGTATATCCTAAAGCACCTGACTAAAAGTTATCTTACTTTTAACTCAGATCTTCCTTTCCGTTATAACTTAACAAGATTAAGTGGGTTAAGTTTAATCTGAATTAGAAAAGAACCTAAATATAATAAAATGTTTCAAATTTCAGTTTAACACTATATCCTAATCTTAGTGAAGCATCTAGAGGGCAGAAAAAAACAACAGTTTAAACTTAATACTAAATAATTGTAAGACGGAGTTTGCTTGCTGTGGAAATGGCTTTGAATCTAATATAACACTTAATTATCAGACCATATTAGTTATTAGTAACAAAGAAATGTTTTTGCTTTCTAAAAGATATATTTTTGTTTAAGGCAATGTAGATGAACAACATATAAACCAATGAAAAACATTTTGATTTATCTTTGTTCGTATGACAGACTACGTCATATGTATATTTATGCAACTAGAACAATTAATAATAACTGGCTTTCAAGTTCTGCAACATTACATTCCTAGTGTTCTGAAATGTTTACCTCCATGGAGCCTGTGAACTTGGCTTGTTGCAATGACGTCAGTGGAAAGGAATGTCACATTGTTAGAATCCAGCTGCTAAATACCATTATAATACACATACACACACTTAGATTACATAGGTCAGTGCTTCTCAACCGGGGTTCCGCGTAACCCTCGGGTTCCTCTACAGCACTAGTCAAATAATTGCAATCCAATTACATCATTTTTTTTATTAGTATAGCAGGCTTCATAATGACACAACATAACAACAAGTCACTGTATTGTTTTGAATTAGTAAGCGAGACTAGGTACAAACAGAAGGATGAGTCATGTAAGCTTTTATTATTTAAGGAAACACGCTGTGAAGAGTTCCATGGATTTAAACGATTGAAAACAAATGACATACGTGATATGATATCAGTCAATCTCTTTACACGAAAAAAAAAGGTTATTTGAAAATACACATATCAAAGTACTTGTCACAATCGTTAGATTATAACACTAAAGAAAACCCAAACTGCCTTGCAAGCAGTTCCAGATTCTCTGTCTCCAGAAGTTTCATCCCAGAATTAACTCTTCAAAGTACAAAAATGTATGTTGATATAATGAGAAAAATCTGAAGAAACATCACTTTTCTCGCAATATTTTACTCGATTCTAACGGAAAACATCTTCAGATTGGAAATAATTTGTTTAAACTGTTATTACAACTGAAGCAAGAGTTATCATAAATAAATCTTTTTATACTTATATCAGCTTCTGTGACTAGTTGCTCATGCTATAAGCAGAGTATGAACATGACTTATACAGGTCGGAATAATGTGATAACGTGTTTTAGCTACAGGAATAGCATGTCTGGTAGGTCACAAGAATGTGATAACACGTTTCAGCTAGAGAAATAAGCATGATTGATTTGTCACAAGAATGTGATGACCGCTTGAACTGAAACAATGGCCGCTTCAACTAGAGCAATGAACATGACTAGTAAGTCACAAGAATGTGAAAACACACTACAGCCACAGATACTATTACGACTGAGCAGAAGAATGCGATAACACGCTTCAATCAGAACAGTTAGGATAATTAGATCGTAAGAATCAGATACCTCGGTTTCAGCTAGAAAAGTCACATGACTGATAGATCGCGAAAATTGAAACAACAAGCATGCTTCTTGTAAATTTCTAAAACGCGATGTTAGATCGTAAAATGCAATATAAAAAGAAGATAAAACTAACCACATTGCCAAACTGATCGCAATTAAAATAGTATTCAAGTATTAAACGAGTCGCACGACCAACTAACTACAAAATGCAGACACCATTCTGTGATTGAAACGTCTGCAATTTGGTTTTATAGTGTTGTAATGAGAGATGACTACGCGTCGTTTTGGAACGACTTACAAGTCAGAAGACTCTTTATACTACTATAGTCTTTTTTTGAACTTACCCTGAGTTTCATACGTTTATCCCATTTTAAAGCACATACGATGAGCTATATATCACAAGAACTTCGATCGCTCCAATCTTTTACCCAAATCCTGAAACGGAACTTTAAGATGAAGGACAATGGTGTGATGGTGTAATCTAACATTATAATCAAATACCTATATGATGAACAATCAAGAACACGGGAAATGCGAGTCAGACATAATGACGTCATGAACATTGTAACATAAGTATCCGAGTAATACTTATCATCTATCTAAAGTGTAATTACGTGTATAATTTTTGTTTCTGTTTATAATGCCGATAACGTCACTATACCTCTGATCGATCACGGAGGATGACAGAGGTCTAGAGTGCACATGACATACGCTGAAACTACCCCAAAAGACCAACACACAGACAGAAAAACAAGCATGTATTGGTCAATTATTTCATTATGGCGTAACTATCATCAGTTCTCCGTGAAATAAAACAATACTACGTGTTGGGATTAAATTATTAAGTGCAGTGTTTTCTGCTCAAAAGCTGCAGAGGTCTGCTTTCACGGTAAAAAAAAAAAAAAGATCGCTGTTGACAGAATATTAGTTTAAATTTGTATTTGTTGTTCTTGATGAATCTATAACAAAATTGCCAAGATTCTTACGGAAAAATTGTTCGTAAAACGTCTGTCACTTAATTATGGGCCAAAAAATCCACCTGAAAACTTTTTTTTTTGTACGTGTTGCTTCTGATTATAAACTTTCATTTACAAGAATTGTGTGAGCAGACGTCACAGTTTGAACAATTCTAGGACAAATTTTGAGACATAAATCTCGTTAATTTCAATCGGGTCCGTGTATTTTACACATGATGGGAAATCAACATTGGACAGTCCTCTTCAAATTTGGTCTGTATCCAAATCTGGATCAGGATTCTGGATCACAATGAAGCATTTTCTCTAATGGGAAGGTAGGGTATTTTCGCGGTTTTGGGTTAATAACTCTGTAAATTGTGATCGGATTTGTACAAATTTCGTGGGCATATTAAGGTTGAGACTCCTCACCACACTACAAAATATAATCCGGATCGTTAATCATTCTGGATATGAAGAGGATTTTCTGAGTTTTCGAAGTTGAAATTTGACGTTATTCAATATAAAAGCATGCAATCTCGAAAAGGAGCGGCGGGGCGAGGATATGTAATCTCTGCGATTGCTCTTGTTTCTATAAATAAGTAACACTAGCAGCTTTATCCATGGCTACACGAAAAAAGGCAAAGTTTAATAAAGCTATGTGTTTGCATTAAAAAGAATTCTTATGTCAGTAAGTAACTATCAAATGACCGTGAAATCTAAAAATAGCATAAGCAAGTAACAGAGCTGTAGTTTGCTAATTCAGTGTAGCGTTTTTTGTGACTTGTCGATCAGAAATTGTTAACATGGGGACCGAGTTTTCACACTATGTTTGCTCTATAACTCAGTCAAAAATGATTGGATTTTAATAAAACTTGGTGGATATATATAGAATATTATTTCTCATTGTCCTGCCAAAAATGGTCCGTGTCCGTTGATAATGTATTTTTTGAGAGAGTTAAATATGATCTGCGCTGCGTGGAGGAGGTATGCGCTCAACTGAATGCCCCTCTTGTTAATGTATTGTTTCTATTCCGATTACGACAGATGAGTAATCAGTTTGTCAGACAATCTGGGACACCTACGACTTCCTATACTAGGCAAAAAAAAACAACAACAACTGCTTAAACATAAAAGTAATTCAAACTAGGCCTAATTTCCACATAACAAACTAGATTAAGTCAACTTTATAATTGTGATTATTACACCACCAGTTTACCGAGTGTTTTTTTGGACAATTGTGAACTTGACTAAAAGTGTTTTTCTTGTAGCACATATTTATTGCATATTAACCTTCAGTGTAAAATAACTTAAGTGTTTTTTTCCGTTATAAGTCTACAGCGACACCATGCAAGACGGTAACATATGATATCTCAAGTAAGACTTGTTGAATACATTTAAACAATTGTTTCGTGTAGCTTTGCGCGAAATTCTAAACAAACCAAGTTAAGCAACTGTATATAACCCAACATGTTTTGAAACTTCTCGGGGAATTGTATAAGAACCATTTAAGTTATGTACAGCATCAAACTGAAAGTAAGCTTTAGCTAGTCTAATATCGATCGTGGTTAATTGAGTTGTGCAAGAAAAAGTCGTTGAAATAAGAGAAAAGATCCAAGGTAAACACTCGCTTAATTTACGATTATGAAATGAAAGCAAACTTCAAGGGGTTTGCTTAGTTTATCTTTGTAATAAACCGAATTTTTATACTTTTGTAGAATGTGCATTACTATTTAAAAGTGTTTTCAAAGTAAACAAATAAACATGAGAACTCACCTCTTTACTCTTGAATGAACATCCGGAACTTCAAACAAAACGGATACAATGAGTTTAATCTCACACGTTAAACCTAACGTATCGCGAGTTCTTATTACAGTAATACATCGGTTCCTTAGTTTCAGAAGAACATAAAGTGCACTTCGAGTTTATAGAGAAATAAGATCTTATTACAGTAATACATCGGTTCCTTAGTTTCAGAAGAACATAAAGTGCACTTCGAGTTTATAGAGAAATAAGTTCTTATTACAGTAATACATCGGTTCCTTAGTTTCAGAAGAACATAAAGTGCACTTCGAGTTTATAGAGAAATAAGAACATTTTCTATTCCGTGTTCTGATTTTAAGTAATATATGACAATTATTCTGAGCCTCTCTGCCTCGGGAATTAATTTTAGAGATAAGAAAATTTTATCCTGATTCAATGTTTGTAGCTCTACAATAACTCATCAACAGAAATCGTTCATTTTTTGAATAAATCTTCAGGATGAAACAGGCTGTTCTGCATTAACTTGAATGGTCGTTAAACTAGTATTATCGAGGCCAACGTCGATACGAATTTCTTGAATTTTGATAAAAGGTACTTGGACTATCTACGCTCACCGTGTCTAATATTGAAGCAACAAACTAAAGGGACACCACTCACCGCCAACTTTTGTCGGACCGATTAATGGAATGTAACCTATAATATCATAATGAATAAATATTCTATACACTATCTATAGTTTATTCTCAAGATAACAATGTGCCGAATGTTACATACTTATCAGTATAAGAGAGGTATTTGACCACAGTTACTTCGTTTTTAGAATACATCACAAAACTTTTGCTCGTTTTTAAAGATTTGTCCCACAATCCAACGTTACATATTTCACTCAGAACAGAATAACTTCTGTTGTCCAGAGTGATAAAGGATTCATAAAAATAATTTTATAAATTGTCATTAAATGTTGTGTACTATGTAAATGGGATACCACAATTACTTTCAAAACCGGAACACTTTTTTCAGTATCTTGAAGAACAGAGAGATTAATTGCAGTTATTTTGTTTGTGGTGGTGGTGGTGGTTTTAAATCCCAGTCTAGTAGGATGTTTTAACAGAACAAGATGATGCCATAACCAATGAAGTGGGACTATTTAATGCAGTTCACGTGCACACGTTAATCTCACTAAATAATTATTTCACTCATACGTTATTTACTACAATAAAGAACTAATCAATTTATCCGAAGAAAACTTGTGCGCGAGATACCCAACTCTTAATACCATTCTTTATCATCGATCTCCATCTTCACTTCTGTTCCCACGCTTTTCAGATCCTGTTGCAACTTCTGACAGCAGAAATTAAAATAACAAAAAATACAAGCAATAAACATTTAACATTTAATTACCGAAACTTCTGCATTAAGTAACCGCAACAAAGACAACTCCACAACTTGAAAACTGAACTTCACGCTTATGTTGTGGAGTCGAACGTATTCTGAGGACACAAGATATGTTAGCTGAGGATGTATCGTCTTTACATCAAAATAAAGACATTGTATATTTTTTGAAGTACATCTCAATACACAAAAGTCATGACCGAGTTCCTTTCTCCACCAAAAGAATTCTCTTTTAAGAGCACGTTTTAGTTGCACAGAGAGACAAATAATAGTCTTCCAGACAAATTACAAACAATCTAATTAACCACACATATACGTTTACTATCAGGTCGTTAGCAATTCTATTATAATAATAAATATATAAATTAATGCTTATGTACAAAGCACTAATATACATATCAACCAATAATACGTTATTACATACTGTAATTCTATCTTCCTGGTGACACGGAATACCAAAACACACGACATATTAGTTAGGTACACAACCAAACAATCGACCACTTATAAACTAAAACTACACTGCCTTACAAAACTAAAAAAAAAATTCCGTAAGATACTTGCATATACCGTAGAGCCATATCTTTCAAAATATATATTATACGCTTACAAACAATACTGTGTTACAGAACTACAACACTCTAGATAAGACAAATGTCATACCTATGTGCGAAACTAAATATCAAAAATGAGATTAAAGTTACTTAATACAGCGATATTGAATAAGTTAATTCCTTTTACAAGATGTTTGAAACGTTTGGTTGTAGAATACAAAAACACACTCGCTGTTATGTCTCTAATATATATTCGTACTGTTGTGTAATAGAATGATGTAACAACCTGCGGCGCTGATAAGAACACTCGCAGCTGTTGCCTCGAATACTCGCAGGTTGTTACATCATTCTATTACACAACAGTACGAATTCTGATAAGAACACTCGCAGCTGTTGCCTCGAATACTCGCAGGTTGAAATGAAACATCATTCCGTTTTGATACGTTTTAATACTCGCTGTTTTACCTCTAGTATGCCTCAGGATACTAACATCATTACATTATAATCTAATTAATCAATCCGTATTTTGATGCTTGTTACAAACGCTTAATTGTTCAACAGCAAATATTTAGCAGATACCAATTCAATGTTATTGTTTTTTCGTCTTGGAACTTCGTTTTCGACTGTATTTCGCTCACAACCAGACTATAGCAATTAGATGTTTTCTCACCTGAACTTTTCTGTCATTCATTACTTTTCCTCAATAACTATACCATACAAAACAATGTAAAATTAATTTATTATCTACAGCCTATATCGAAAGAATAAGTGTTCAAACACACACTTTTATTTCAAATAACGGAAGATCTGTTCATTACTGAACATTAGCAAAACAAAATGTTTAATTATAACAAACCCCGTGATTTCCGATATTTAACTATCATAACCTAGTGTTTCAGATACAACTATTACCTTCAAACCAAGTATTTTCACGAACGAGCACCAAAAATGCTATAATTTTCACTTTAGGTAAAATATACAAAAACACTCTAATATTCGATTGTTTCAAAAGTTTTCTCATGGTCACGTGATCTACTTGTCTTTCGGTGAACAGACTTGCTGCTAACGCGTATGTCCATATACACAGTACAGTCAGCAGCGGCTCGTAGTTAATATTGAGGAGGAGGCTGGAGATATTTTAACCACACAACAAAAACTAGAGAACAGTAAAACAGATACTGTACTTATATTAAACGTCTCGATTTATTTATACAAAAATTCGAGTCGCCGGTCTATCATACCTGCAAATACGTTGGTAACGTAGTCGTGCAAGACAAGTCCTAACTATTGTTGAAACTGTAAAGCTTCAAAAAAACCTCCAGATCACGATAAATTGTCGCACTTTTTAGCCAAGTCTTCACGCATTATTTAAAGAAATTCATTTTTATTTGTCTGTATCCTTAAAACAATGAATGGTCACAGAATTATTCATTTTTCTATCAGGTCTTAATCACCGAGATCTTATGAGGTGTTTGTGTGCTTCTCGTGGTTACAAACCTTTCTAAAAATGATTTTCTTTCTTCGTCTTCAAAACCTTGATTCTCATTGCCTTCGTTAACTGTGTGGCTAACTTAAAGATCCTTGTTAAACTTGGTAAGACAGCTCGGTTCCTCTCGGATATTTCCATCGCAGCATATTAAAATTGTAGAGATAAAAAAAAAAAGGAACCGAGAAGCTCTGTGCCTCACACCACGAGACGTCATCTTCGTGAATAACGTAGTGCGAGACGAAAAGAGTTTTGAACGTTTTGGTATTTGACTTTTGTTGTTTTTTTTTTTCATGAATTTTACAAAAAAAAACAAAGAAAATATAGGTATTAACATAAAAAAATAAGAAACAGTTTATATCTTTAAAGTCTTTCAAAAGGCACGGCCTCCCTTATTCAACTGACGAACCACCACTGAGTATAATATATAATCCGGATGACCTGTGCTCCACAGTGGCATGTCTGCGGACTTAAAACGATAGAAAACGGGTTTCGATACCCGTGGTAGGCAGAGCACAGATAGCCTATTGTGTATCTTTGTGCTTAACTTCAAACAAACAAAGGTAACTTGCTAAAAAGTAATAGCTTGAATCACAATAACCTAACCACAAATATTCAAAATAAGCTGCTAATATATATTTTTCACCTAGTTATATTTTTTTTCAGCGACACAAATTGCTGATAGTTATTTCGGTGAGCTGACATCTCATCAAGCTCTACCAATTGTACTCCACGAGCAATCTAAAAGAAATAACATCATAAAGAAACAAAAAAAAATTCAAAAGAACAAAGTTATTGGTATCGGTTTAAAAAGAGGAAAAACGTAGAAACAAAAAAAATTTACTTAAATTACCACTAAACATCAAGAAGTTAATAAAACAACGAAACTCTCGTTTAATTCTACGAATTCTTTATTAGTTCAACATTTACGTTACCGTTCTGTACTGTACCGGTGGAGTTCACATATTGTATTATATTTAATAATTATAGTTTTATATTCTTACCAATTAACAGTTCAATATACATAACTATCCAATAATTGAGTGAGATATGAACTCATTCATTTTCAATGTGAGATACATAAAAATCTCCGGTTTTAATTCGTGAGATCAATTGCGCAAAATTGACGGTATTCTGTGTTTACATCTATTTTGTAACTCACATGTTATTAACGATCCTGTGGTAAACAAAGTAAAGAAACCATAAGCAACTTGGTGCATAGATAGTTTAGAAAAATCCGATAGGTGTCCATATCATTGGTAACCCAATGACAACATTACAAATTATACAAAGGACAAAAAAAAATATTCTTAAATGTTATCTATAATGACATGATGTACAAAAAAAATAAATAAATAGAAAACAACTATATCATGGATAGTGTACTGTAATCAAACTCAAACACACAAGTTATCATGCACACAAAACATATTGACATTTTTACTGTAAAATGTTGAACTTAATCTTTGACACTCAAACATATATCGATATGTATGAAAACAAGCAAGGGCTTTACAACAGTTAGAAAAAAAAAGTCATGTAACCATCACTCACCTCTCCACCCAATCGAAAGGCTGCAGCCTTCTCGGTTTGATAGGAGTTGTGGAAACGGCTTACCTGAAGATACAACATAGATTATAATTGTTTTCGCTTTTCCTGTCATTTAAGTTAAAGACACTTTTACAAATAAGATTTAAATACTCATTTTAATACATTTGAAAGCTGTATGAATAAAACTGAGGTTTCTGGGGGATGACAAACTGTTGAACGGTTAATTCTGAGGTTTCTGGTGGATGAACTGTTGAACGGTTAACTCTGAACTTTCTGGGGGATGAACTGTTGAATGGTTAACACTGAAGTTTCTGGGGGATGAACTGTTGAACGGTTAACTCTGAGGTTTCTGGGTGATGAACTGTTCAACGGTTGACTCTGAGGCTTCTGGAGGATGGGCTGTTGTACGGTTAACTCTGAGGTTTCTGGGGGATGAACTGTTGAACGGTTAACTCTGAGGTTTCTGGGTGATGAACTGTTCAACGGTTGACTCTGAGGCT